>NW_025322428.1:0-11491 GCF_019176455.1 Solea senegalensis
AAATGTTGGAGGTGTGCCAGTGAGCGAGGAATGTGCCACAGCCTCAGCGACTGATAGAAAACTGCAGCGCACAACCGACAGTAGGAAAGCGCTTCCAAACATGCAGTCAAATCTGGGCGGTTTATTGGCCGACTAAGCAAAAGCGTTGAAGGAAGGCCGTCCCAAGGTGGCCGGCCGGCCGGCCGACCGAGACTGTGGTGACTCCGGCGGATAGACTCCTCGGCTGCTCTCCAGGACAGGGGCTACGTTGACTCTGGTTTCTCTTCAAAATGCACAAGTCTTTCGCCTTTTACTAAAGACTTCCGTGGGGAGGGACGTTCAAGAGTTTAAGTTATTTTTGGTGGGCTTTGCTGTAAGGCTGCGCCCTTTTCAGGGCACCACAACAACTGACTTGTGTGCCAAGATCTTGGGTTGGCCCCAGACACCAGTGGGCCATCGCTTCTCGGCCTTTTGGCTAAGATCAAGTGTAGTATCTGTTCTTATCAGTTTAATATCTGATATGTCCTCTATATGGGGATTAAATATTAAATGCATTTTTGAGCAGTGGGAGGTGAAAACTGGGGCTTGCTCTCTTCACTCCTTGCATTGACCTGGTATTGCAGTGCCACCAGGAACGGTGCACCATTCTCTTTTTTCTGTGAAAAGCAAAGCGAAGCTGAAACCAGAAAGACATCAACCCGTGCCTGTGCGTCAATTTAATTGCGAGCCCATGTTTCTTGTAAGGAAGCAGCAGCAGCAGCGTAAAAGCCTACAGCACCTGGTATTCCCAGGCGGTCTCCCATCCAAGTACTAACCCGGCCCGCCCCTGCTTAGCTTCCGAGATCAGACGAGATCGGGCGTGCTCAGGGGGGTATGGCCGTAAGCCGAGGGGCTGGCGACAGAGAGTGCCTTTATGGACTAGGCAAGGCCCCTGCTCGTGGAGGGGCATGTTTCTTGTAAGGAAGCAGCAGTGTAAAAGCGTGCAGCGGTGTAAAGGCTTACAGCACCTGGTATTCCCAGGCGGTCTCCCATCCAAGTACTAACCAGGCCCGACCCTGCTTGGCTTCCGAGATCAGACGAGATCGGGCGTGCTTTTTTTTTTTGTTTTTTATTATCAAAAATACTTTCATTAACAAAAATGAACACACTTATTCACAAGAAACCACAAAACACGTTTAAACCATGATTCAATGATGAAACAAAAGACATATTCAAGGAGAATCAAAATGTTGAAGAAGCAATAACAAAGAAAGAAAAAAAACATAAATAGATAAAACCCTAGCCAATGGGACATTATACTCAATAAGATTTAAAGAAACAGGGTTTACAGCAAAAACATCAACGATATCCTTGAGATATGAAAACGTGGCAATGTACTCCCCAGAACATTTAGAAATGAAACATCAAGGCCCCTGCTCGTGGAGGGGCATGTTTCTTGTACGGAAGCAGCAGTGTAAAAGCGTGCAGCGGTGTAAAAGCTTACAGCACCTGGTATTCCCAGGCGTCTGAGATGACTTTTGACCATGCTTGTGAAGAAGAGCCATCTGTTTATTTGTACATCCTCATAGAGTGCGTAGTTCCTGGCAATGAAGATGGTGTGTCGGGCTATGGATAGTAGAATGTTAATCAGGGTTGTGTTTATACCTTCTTTCTTGTGTGAGTATCAAAAGAGCCAAGTCCATTCCCAGTCTGTAATGTCTTTGCTGCTGAGCTTGCAGTGGTCGGTGAGGAGGTTCTTGACCCGGGTGATGAAGACCTCGCAGATGGGACAGGGGAGAAAGATGTGTTCAAGTGTTTCGTCATTTTTATTACAGACAGTACAAACCCTCTCATAGATAGCACTGTTCATTTGGTGCAGGATGATACCCGAGAAAATTCGTCTATGTCTGATTTTGAAATCGGTGTTGTTGGCGAAGGGATGAGCATAGGGGCTATTTATGTTTTTCCACATGGTGGAAACATTAATCGCCGGGAAGTGTTCTTTCCAATGAGTTTCAGATGTCGGTTTTTGTACTATGTTTGCCAGCAAGGTGTTGTACCAATACTTGGAGGTTAGTTGATTAATGCTTTTCGCATCAGGCTGAGCACTTTGACGAAAATCAAGGGTATCATTCTGCCTACTACCACTGGTCTTGTAAAAAGCCTGTTTTAGATGGTCAGCAATCCCAGGTTCAATTTTCTGACATGTGAATTCAGCAAACCGTTTGCAATAAATGTTTTTGGCTCTGAGCCGATTCAAGATTTCTTCCACTACTATTTCGCCTTGATTGTTTGTGAAGTCTCCCAATGTGTATAAACCTGCTTGCGGCATTGACCCGCCCGAGAGGGGCCTGCCCAGATATGTGATGTCTGGGTTGTGGAAAACGGGGAGCTGCAGCAGCTGGTGTTTGTTTTGTACTATAGTTACCAGGTGGGGTCTGGCCAACTCCCATGCCTCAAAGATCTCTTGGGTGAACTGTGAGATGTGTGTAGCTTGTGATTTTAGTGGGATCTGACAGAGATTGTAAATGCCACTGTTTCCACATGTTTTAATGGTGTCAAGCAGTTGATGTTTCCAAAAAAGGTCAGTTTTATCGTCCAACAGCTTTTTGATGATTTTGATTCTGAATGAGTGTTTTTTTGTGTTTATGTCTATTAGCCTAAGCCCACCGTTTGTGTATGTATCAATTGTTGTTCTGTGTTTTATCATGTTGCGGCGGCTTCCCCACAGAAAAGTGGATATCATTTGATTTATTTCTGCATGAGTTTGTTTTGGGAGATCATAGACTTGTAGCACATGATTCACTTTGGAGAGTATCAGGGAGTTGAGCATGACCACCTTACCCTTCAGGGGCAGCTTCCGCATTTTCCACAACCCCAAGGTGTTGTTCATTTTATTTAGCACCTCTTTCCAGGTGTTATCTCTGGCGGCCTTTTGATCCTGGCCAATATGCACTCCTAAGACCCTTACACTGGCCTTTTCCTCTATGAACGCCTGTCTGCCTGGTGACCTTGCCCCATTGCCACAGTACATTATAGTTGATTTGTTTTCATTGATTTTGGCACCGGAGGCTGAGCAGTAGATATGTACAAGATTCAAAGCTAGTTGTAGACTTTTTCCATCTTTGACCATGATATTTGTGTCATCGGCATAGGCAATCATTTTGCAGGAAGTGCCATTATCTGCCAGTATGCCCTGAATGTTAATGTGCTGATTTATTAATAGAGCTAGGGGCTCGGCCACCAGGCTGTAGAGCAGAGAGGAGAGGGGACATCCCTGTCTAATTGATCTTTGGATTGCTATTTTTGGGGTTTGGAGACCATTCACTTTTATGCTACTGTGTGCATTGTTGTAAAGAGATTGAATTCTTTTAATGAAATTGTGACCAAAACCGAATTGTTTTAAAACAGCCCATAAAAAGTTGTGTTCAACTCGATCGAACGCCTTTTCAAAATCTACTCCTAGATAGATGCCACCAGTTTGTGACATCTGATAGATGGTTTCTTTTATGGATAAAATGGAATCTGAAATATCTCGTCCGGGAATGCTATATGCCTGTGACTGATGTACTATGTTTGGGATAATTTCTTTGAGTCTGTTTGCTAGAACCTTTGCGAAAATTTTGTAATCAGTATTCAGAAGGCTTATGGGTCTGTAGTTGTTAATGATCGTTCTGTCTCCTCGGTTTTTGTATGCCAAAGTAATTAAACCAAGTGTAAGGGTCTCAGGAGCTTCACCTTTCTTCTCAACTTCCTCAAAAATTAGAAATAAAATTGGTGTTAAACTTTCTTTGAAAAATAGATAAAATTCAGTTGTTAAACCATCTACGCCTGGACTCTTGGTTTTTTGTAAGCCCTTGATGGCTGCTTCAATCTCTGCCATGCTGATAAGCTGATCACACCATATTCTGTCCTCCGTTGAGATTTGGTTCTGAATGACCTTCACCACACTTGTAATTGTATTTTGATTTATATTTTGATTTGTATATAGCTGCTGGAAGAAATCTTGTATTCTGGATATTATTTCATCAGTTTGTATAATTATGTTGCCCTTGCTGTCTTTCAGTTCTTTTATGAATGCTTTATTTTGTTTTTGCTTTTCTAAGCCGAGGAAAAAAGCTGAACATTTTTCCCCCTCCACAAAATTTTGCACTCTGCTTCTAATTATTGCCCCCATGCATTCCTTCTTTTTGGAGAGCGCTAACTTGTCTCTCAAATAAATATAATTTGTCAGATCTCCGTTAGGTTCATTGGCTATCTTTTGGAGTTCGTGTTCTAATTTTACTCTTAGCTCTTTTTCATTTTTTTTCTCCAGCCAGCTCTTATGTTTACTATAATTTATACATACTCTTTTGATTCGTTCTTTCACTCTTTCCCACCAATTAAATATGTCTTCGACCCACTCCATTTCATTTGCCACATTGTGAAGAAGACGGTTAACTTTGTCAATGAACTGTTAATCTTTTAGTAAGCTATTGTTAAAACACCATACCCCACCATTTGTTTGTGCTACTGATGGAAATAATGACAATTTTATGAGGGAGTGATCACTCCATGTGTTGAGGACATATTCTATTGAGTTCACATTGTGTACAATGGAGCTTGCCACTAAGGCATAATCAATACGGGATTGTTTGAGAGTATTTTGTACCACCTGATGTCTGGAGAACTGAGTTTTATTTGGATGCATAATTCGCCATAAGTCAACCAGGTCGTATTCTTTTATGATTTCGAATAAGGATCGCCTGCTCACATCATCTTTAAAGAGATTGTTGCTAGATATGTCAAATTTGGTGAGGGGACCATTGAAGTCTCCAGTGATGATGGAGTTGTTGTTTACCCACTTATTTAGCTCTTTGAAAAACACTTTTCTTTCACCCTCAGTGTTAGGAGCATATATATTGATAATTCTAATATAAACATTTTTTTTCCATGAATCAACTATCAATAATCTACCTCGTGAGCATTTATATATTTCTATTACCTTATCAAAGACATTGTTTTTAATCAGCGTTGCCACCCCACACATTGCTCGATCTGCATTTGCGAAATATACATTCCCTTCCCATAACCCTCCTATCATGCTCACAGGAGATGAGGACCATTTTGTTTCTTGTAGCAGCAAGATGTCACATTTGGTAGTATTGATGACTTTGTGTAGTTTTTCTCTGCTGCAGAGCCCACGGGCATTCAGTGAGAGAAGCAGGGCCATGAGAAGGGTGAGCTGTATTATTGTGGCATTAAACATCACACTCATTTTTTTCTATTTTGCTTTTTCTTATTTGTTTTACCGGACTTGTCTGTATTTTTCGTTTTCTTGCCAGGGACACTACCGAGAGGTCCATCTCCGAATCAGAGTCAGCACTTGGTGAGGGAGAAACTGTTGGCTCTTTTTCAGAGTGGGGAGGACTGAGTGGCGCAGATTCTGCGGTTGGGGTGCTTCTCGTGCCTCTGGCTTGGAGCTTTTCAGCTCCAGCCACTTTTTTTTCATTGTCTGGTTGAGCCTCGTCATTCTGCGCTTCCGGAAGGCTTTCTCCAGAGGTTTCCACATTAGTGGTTATTTTTTCCGCTCTGGGCGGCTGGGCAGGGGGCCCTTTCTCTACACCACACTCTGTGCGTACCTCCGCAGGCGCTATCTCTGCCTCCTCCTCTCCTGCACTGTCCTCAGTGCTTCCCTCTGTCTGCTCCCTCTCCAACTCTGACTCTGCTATGCTCTCCGGTTCACTTTCATTGCAAATGCAATTTTCCATGTTGTTGTGGCACAGCTCACACCTTTTCACAGCTTTATGGCACTCTCTTGCATAGTGCCCCTGGACTCCACATTTATGGCAACAAAACTCAGGACACTCTCTAAGAATGTGTCCAGGCTGTAGGCACATTCGACACACTTTCACTTGCCGATCATGTAACACTCTGAAGTATTCGGGACCAGTGGCAGTATTAAATCTAGCAGAGTAAGGCAGGGATTGTACTGTCTGATTAAATTTGACTCTCACATACCTTGTCCCATCTGCGATGTTTGTGCCAGGCCACATTCTTCTCTTGATTGGAGAGATTGCAGAGACTCCCCAGCCATGCAGCTTGTCAATTATTTCCTGGTCTGAGATGTACGCGGGCAGAGTTAGAAAAGAGACCACCAGTTCATCATTGTTTAGCTCTTTTGCCATAACTATGGTTGTGCCGATTTTGAATCCATCCAGCAATATGCTTTTCCCAACAGTGTTTGTCATTGTTATTTCATATTTGTCCGTTCCAATACAGCGGCAGGCAATCAAACCTCCACACAGTCCACGCACACATTTCAATAATTCCATTATTGGGACTTTTTCTGTTCCCGTCAATTCTATTTGTAAAGTCAGCTCCTTCTCATACTTCCTTTGGGTTCCATCATTCTTTTCTCTGTCTCCATTCTCCGTGTTCTTTATCTCCTTTGCCATGATTCTTTGCTTGGTGAGGTCGTTGTTCTGAGGTCCATCCATGATGAGAAAAAAAAAGTTCAACAAAAGGCGCCCCCGCACAGTGTGGAAAACACTGTCGGGGGGGGGGGAAACCAGTCCTTAAAATGAACAAAACCAGTAAACTGAAGTAGCACACGATGAGAAAAGGGAAAAGAAGTGCAGAAAGGAGGAGAAAAAGGGGAAGAATACAGGCTGAGGAAAGGAGCCGTGTCCTCGAAATGTTTGTAGCATACACTTCCTGGTTCGCTAGTGGGCGTGCTCAGGGTGGTATGGCCGTAAGCCGGGGGGTTGGGGACACAGACTGCTTTTATGGACTGGGCAAGGCCCCCTGCGCGTGGCGGGGCTCAAAGTCAGCCTTTCGGACACACTGCACTTCAGCCTTTATCTCCACCACATGCTACACTCTAGTCCAGTATCGGGAAGCGACACCGAGATGGGCAAGCGGCTGTTGGTGCCGTCATGTCCAGTTGTTGCTGAATCTATAGGAAACGACAGCCAGGTATGCCAGTAAAAAAGGTCGAGTGTTTCCTCTCCAATGTGTGCTGGAGGTTGAAGTGGAACATAGCACAGCATTACCGAGCAACTGAGTCAAGGCATTGGCCTCTGGGATTATTCATTTCCTGCACCATCAGCCAAAGAGCTGTGTCTGGCAACAGCCACCCGGGCTTTGGCGAGTACACCTCATACTTACCTGGCAGGGGAGATACCATGATCAAGAAGGCGGTTCACCCAGGGCGAGGCTCAGCCATTGCACTCTGGCTGTGTTGACCCCTGCAAATTCCCCAAACGTGGGAGTCTTGACTGCATAATTTTTGCTAGTGGGGTGCTGCGTCCGCGCTTTCCCCCGATGATGTCGCTGTAAGCAAAGGTCAGCCGCCCGAAGTTCAACGTTGTGTGCCCATCTCCAAACTTCTCACGTCCTTGCGGAGCAACATCCCCAGTCTTTCCAAGTTGCTGGGAACGTGATGGTTGTGGGTGTTGTCTTTTAGCTCAAAGCAAATATCACGCTCCCTTTCCCAACTCTTTGTAGAAGAACTCGATTGTTGGAGATGGATCCATGGCCATCATGCCAAGGGTTAATACTTTGGCGCTTGCTCTGTTCACTCCGTGCAGTGACCTGATGTTGAAGTGATGCCAGGAGCAACTCACCATTTCAGAAGCCCGGATGAGGTGGGAAATGGCCCGGCCGTTTGTACTGCTCAGTGTGACACGGAGCTGCTTTGCTCATGCACTCACGTCTACCACTAAATGTTGGAGGTGTGCCAGTGAGCGAGGAATGTGCCACAGCCTCAGCGACTGATAGAAAACTGCAGCGCACAACCGACAGTAGGAAAGCGCTTCCAAACATGCAGTCAAATCTGGGCGGTTTATTGGCCGACTAAGCAAAAACGTTGAAGGAAGACCGTCCCAAGGTGGCCGGCCGGCCGGCCGGCCGACCGAGACTGTGGTGACTCCGGCGGATAGACTCCTCGGCTGCTCTCCAGGACAGGGGCTACGTTGACTCTGGTTTCTCTTCAAAATGCACAAGTCTTTCGCCTTTTACTAAAGACTTCCGTGGAGAGGGACGTTCAAGAGTTTAAGTTATTTTTGGTGGGCTTTGCTGTAAGGCTGCGCCCTTTGAGTGTGTCAAATGTCAAGCAGCTGTCTGTCAAGGCTCAGAGGTGCACTTAGGTCAACCTTGGGGCGGAGGTGATCAGCAGCAGCAGCCTTTGTTATGCGCCCTTAAAAACATGGCACCACAACAACTGCCTTGTGTGCCAAGATCTTGGGTTGGCCCCAGCCACCTGTGGGCCATCGCTTCTCGGCCTTTTGGCTAAGATCAAGTGTAGTATCTGTTCTTATCAGTTTAATATCTGATATGTCCTCTATATGGGGATTAAATATTAAATGCATTTTTGAGCAGTGGGAGGTGAAAACTGGGCTTGCTCTCTTCACTCCTTGCATTGACCTGGTATTGCAGTGCCACCAGGAACGGTGCACCATTCTCTTTTTTCTGTGAAAAGCAAAGCGAAGCTGAAACCAGAAAGACATCAACCCGTGCCTGTGCGTCAATTTAATTGCGAGCCCATGTTTCTTGTAAGGAAGCAGCAGCAGCAGCGTAAAAGCTTACAGCACCTGGTATTCCCAGGCAGTCTCCCATCCAAGTACTAACCCGGCCCGACCCTGCTTAGCTTCCGAGATCAGACGAGATCGGGCTTGCTCAGGGTGGTATGGCCGTAAGCCGAGGGGCTGGCGACAGAGAGTGCCTTTATGGACTAGGCAAGGCCCCTGCTCGTGGAGGGGCATGTTTCTTGTAAGGAAGCAGCAGTGTAAAAGCGTGCAGCGGTGTAAAAGCTTACGGCACCTGGTATTCCCAGGCGGTCTCCCATCCAAGTACTAACCAGGCCCGACCCTGCTTGGCTTCCGAGATCAGACGAGATCGGGCGTGCTCAGGGTGGTATGGCCGTAAGCCGGGGGGTTGGGGACACAGACTGCTTTTATGGACTGGGCAAGGCCCCCTGCGCGTGGTGGGGCTCAAAAGTCAGCCTTTCGGACACACTGCACTTCAGCCTTTATCTCCACCACATGCTACACTCTAGTCCAGTATCGGGAAGCGACACCGAGATGGGCAAGCGGCTGTTGGTGCCGTCATGTCCAGTTGTTGCTGAATCTATAGGAAACGACAGCCAGGTATGCCAGTAAAAAAGGTCGAGTGTTTCCTCTCCAATGTGTGCTGGAGGTTGAAGGTGAACATAGCACAGCATTAACGAGCAACTGAGTCAAGGCATTGGCCTCTGGGATTATTCATTTCCAGCACCATCAGCCAAAGAGCTGTGTCTGGCAAGAGCCGACCGGTGTTTGGCGAGTACACCTCATACTTACCTGGCAGGGGAGATACCATGATCAAGAAGGCGGTTCACCCAGGGCGAGGCTCAGCCATTGCACTCCGGCTGTGTTGACCCCTGCAAATTCCCCAAACGTGGGAGTCTTGACTGCATAATTTTTGCTAGTGGGGTGCTGCGTCCGCGCTTTCCCCCGATGATGTCGTTGTAAGCAAAGGTCAGCCGCCCGAAGTTCAACGTTGTGTGCGCATCTCCAAACTTCTCACGTCCTTGCGGAGCAACATCCCCAGTCTTTCCAAGTTGCTGGGAACGTGATGGTTGTGGGTGTTGTCTTTCAGCTCAAAGCAAATGTCCCGCTCCCTTTCCCAACTCTTTGTAGAAGCACTCGATTGTTGGAGATGGATCCATGGCCATCATGCCAAGGGTTAATACTTCCAGGCTTGCTCTCTGTTCACTCCGTGCAGTGACCTGATTTGGTAGATGCCAGGAGCAACTCGCCATTTCCGTTGCGGCCGGATGAGGGTGGGGGTAACTGTACTGCTCGGTGTGACCGCGGGCGCTGCTTTGCTCATGCACTCCGTCTACCACCACTAAATATTGGAGGTGTGCCAGTGGCGGCGTGCAGCGGTGTAAAAGCTTACAGCACCTGGTATTCCCCGGGAGGTCTCCCATCCAGTACTAACAGAGCCCGACCCTGCTTGGCTTCGAGATCAGGCCGAGATCGGAGGCTCAGGAGTGTAGTATGGCCCGTGCTTGGAGGTTAGGGACACAGACTGCTGCTGGACTGGGCAGGCCCTGCTGGCGTGTGAGGGCTCAAAAGTCAGCCTTTCGGACACACTGCATTTCAGCCTTTATCTCCACCACATGCTACACTCTAGTCCAGTATCGGGAAGCGACACCGAGATGGGCATGCGGCTGTTGGTGCCGTCATGTCCAGTTGTTGCTGAATCTATAGGAAACGACAGCCAGGTATGCCAGTAAAAAGGTCGAGTGTTTCCTCTCCAATGTGTGCTGGAGGTTGAAGTGGAACATAGCACAGCATTAACGAGCAACTGAGTCAAGGCATTGGCCTCTGGGATTATTCATTTCCTGCACCATCAGCCAAAGAGCTGTGTCTGGCAACAGCCACCCGGGCTTTGGCGAGTACACCTCATACTTACCTGGCAGGGGAGATGCCATGATCAAGAAGGCGGTTCACCCAGGGCGAGGCTCAGCCATTGCACTCCGGCTGTGTTGCCCCCTGCAAATTCCCCAAACGTGGGAGTCTTGACTGCATATTTTTTGCTAGTGGGGTGCTGCGTCCGCGCTTTCCCCCGATGATGTCGTTGTAAGCAAAGGTCAGCCGCCCGAAGTTCAGCGTTGTGTGCCCATCTCCAAACTTCTCACGTCCTTGCGGAGCAACATCCCCAGTCTTTCCAAGTTGCTGGGAACGTGATGGTTGTGGGTGTTGAAATCTTTCGGCTCAAAAGCAAATATCCGCTCCTTTCCCAGCTCTTGTAGAAGAACTTTCGTTGTTGGGGAATGGATCCGCCATCATGCCCAGGAGTTAATACTTTAAAACGCTCTGTTCACTCCGTTACGGTGACCTGATGTTGAAGTGATGCCAGGAGCAACTCACCATTTCAGAAGCCCGGATGAGGGGGGAAATGGCCCGGCAGTTTGTACTGCGCAGTGTGACACGGAGCTGCTTTGCTCATGCACTCACGTCTACCACTAAATGTTGGAGGTGTGCCAGTGAGCGAGGAATATGCCACAGCCTCAGCGACTGATAGAAAACTGCAGCGCACAACCGACAGTAGGAAAGCGCTTCCAAACATGCAGTCAAATCTGGGCGGTTTATTGGCCGACTAAGCAAAAACGTTGAAGGAAGGCCGTCCCAAGGTGGCGGGCCGGCCGGCCGACCGAGACTGTGGTGACTCCGGCGGATAGACTCCTCGGCTGCTCTCCAGGACAGGGGCTACGTTGACTCTGGTTTCTCTTCAAAATGCACAAGTCTTTCGCCTTTTACTAAAGACTTCCGTGGAGAGGGGCGTTCAAGAGTTTAAGTTATTTTTGGTGGGCTTTGCTGTAAGGCTGCGCCCTTTGAGTGTGTCAAATGTCAAGCAGCTGTCTGTCAAGGCTCAGAGGTGCACTTAGGTCAACCTTGGGGCGGAGTTGATCAGCAGCAGCAGCCTTTGTTATGCGCCCTTAAAAACATGGCACCACAACAACTGACTTGTGTGCAAAGATCTTGGGTTGGCCCCAGACACCTGT
>NW_025322429.1:0-11496 GCF_019176455.1 Solea senegalensis
TTTTTTTGTGTTTATGTCTATTAGCCTAAGCCCACCGTTTGTGTATGTATCAATTGTTGTTCTGTGTTTTATCATGTTGCGGCGGCTTCCCCACAGAAAAGTGGATATCATTTGATTTATTTCTGCATGAGTTTGTTTTGGGAGATCATAGACTTGTAGCACATGATTCACTTTGGAGAGTATCAGGGAGTTGAGCATGACCACCTTACCCTTCAGGGTCAGCTTCCGCATTTTCCACAACCCCAAGGTGTTGTTCATTTTATTTAGCACCTCTTTCCAGGTGTTATCTCTGGCGGCCTTTTGATCCTGGCCAATATGCACTCCTAAGACCCTTACACTGGCCTTTTCCTCTATGAACGCCTGTCTGCCTGGTGACCTTGCCCCATTGCCACAGTACATTATAGTTGATTTGTTTTCATTGATTTTGGCACCGGAGGCTGAGCAGTAGATATGTACAAGATTCAAAGCTAGTTGTAGACTTTTTCCATCTTTGACCATGATATTTGTGTCATCGGCATAGGCAATCATTTTGCAGGAAGTGCCATTATCTGCCAGTATGCCCTGAATGTTAATGTTCTGATTTATTAATAGAGCTAGGGGCTCGGCCACCAGGCTGTAGAGCAGAGAGGAGAGGGGACATCCCTGTCTAATTGATCTTTGGATTGCTATTTTTGGGGTTTGGAGACCATTCACTTTTATGCGACTGTGTGCATTGTTGTAAAGAGATTGAATTCTTTTAATGAAATTGTGACCAAAACCGAATTGTTTTAAAACAGCCCATAAAAAGTTGTGTTCAACTCGATCGAACGCCTTTTCAAAATCTACTCCTAGATAGATGCCACCAGTTTGTGACATCTGATAGATGGTTTCTTTTATGGATAAAATGGAATCTGAAATATCTCGTCCGGGAATGCTATATGCCTGTGACTGATGTACTATGTTTGGGATAATTTCTTTGAGTCTGTTTGCTAGAACCTTTGCGAAAATTTTGTAATCAGTATTCAGAAGGCTTATGGGTCTGTAGTTGTTAATGATCGTTCTGTCTCCTCGGTTTTTGTATGCCAAAGTAATTAAACCAAGTGTAAGGGTCTCAGGAGCTTCACCTTTCTTCTCAACTTCCTCAAAAATTCGAAATAAAATTGGTGTTAAACTTTCTTTGAAAAATAGATAAAATTCAGTTGTTAAACCATCTACGCCTGGACTCTTGTTTTTTTGTAAGCCCTTGATGGCTGCTTCAATCTCTGCCATGCTGATAAGCTGATCACACCATATTCTGTCCTCCGTTGAGATTTGGTTCTGAATGACCTTCACCACACTTGTAATTGTATTTTGATTTATATTTTGATTTGTATATAGCTGCTGGAAGAAATCTTGTATTCTGGATATTATTTCATCAGTTTGTATAATTATGTTGCCCTTGCTGTCTTTCAGTTCTTTTATGAATGCTTTATTTTGTTTTTGCTTTTCTAAGCCGAGGAAAAAAGCTGAACATTTTTCCCCCTCCACAAAATTTTGCACTCTGCTTCTAATTATTGCCCCCATGCATTCCTTCTTTTTGGAGAGCGCTAACTTGTCTCTCAAATAAATATAATTTGTCAGATCTCCGTTAGGTTCATTGGCTATCTTTTGGAGTTCGTGTTCTAATTTTACTCTTAGCTCTTTTTCATTTTTTTTCTCCAGCCAGCTCTTATGTTTACTATAATTTATACATACTCTTTTGATTCGTTCTTTCACTCTTTCCCACCAATTAAATATGTCTTCGACCCACTCCATTTCATTTGCCACATTGTGAAGAAGACGGTTAACTTTGTCAATGAACTGTTGATCTTTTAGTAAGCTATTGTTAAAACACCATACCCCACCATTTGTTTGTGCTACTGATGGAAATAATGACAATTTTATGAGGGAGTGATCACTCCATGTGTTGAGGACATATTCTATTGAGTTCACATTGTGTACAATGGAGCTTGCCACTAAGGCATAATCAATACGGGATTGTTTGAGAGTATTTTGTACCACCTGATGTCTGGAGAACTGAGTTTTATTTGGATGCATAATTCGCCATAAGTCAACCAGGTCGTATTCTTTTATGATTTCGAATAAGGATCGCCTGCTCACATCATCTTTAAAGAGATTGTTGCTAGATATGTCAAATTTGGTGAGGGGACCATTGAAGTCTCCAGTGATGATGGAGTTGTTGTTTACCCACTTATTTAGCTCTTTGAAAAACACTTTTCTTTCACCCTCAGTGTTAGGAGCATATATATTGATAATTCTAATATAAACATTTTTTTTCCATGAATCAACTATCAATAATCTACCTCGTGAGCATTTATATATTTCTATTACCTTATCAAAGACATTGTTTTTAATCAGCGTTGCCACCCCACACATTGCTCGATCTGCATTTGCGAAATATACATTCCCTTCCCATAACCCTCCTATCATGCTCACAGGAGATGAGGACCATTTTGTTTCTTGTAGCAGCAAGATGTCACATTTGGTAGTATTGATGACTTTGTGTAGTTTTTCTCTGCTGCAGAGCCCACGGGCATTCAGTGAGAGAAGCAGGGCCATGAGAAGGGTGAGCTGTATTATTGTGGCATTAAACATCACACTCATTTTTTTCTATTTTGCTTTTTCTTATTTGTTTTACCGGACTTGTCTGTATTTTTCGTTTTCTTGCCAGGGACACTACCGAGAGGTCCATCTCCGAATCAGAGTCAGCACTTGGTGAGGGAGAAACTGTTGGCTCTTTTTCAGAGTGGGGAGGACTGAGTGGCGCAGATTCTGCGGTTGGGGTGCTTCTCGTGCCTCTGGCTTGGAGCTTTTCAGCTCCAGCCACTTTTTTTTCATTGTCTGGTTGAGCCTCGTCATTCTGCGCTTCCGGAAGGCTTTCTCCAGAGGTTTCCACATTAGTGGTTATTTTTTCCGCTCGGGGCGGCTGGGCAGGGGGCCCTTTCTCTACACCACACTCTGTGCGTACCTCCGCAGGCGCTATCTCTGCCTCCTCCTCTCCTGCACTGTCCTCAGTGCTTCCCTCTGTCTGCTCCCTCTCCAACTCTGACTCTGCTATGCTCTCCGGTTCACTTTCATTGCAAATGCAATTTTCCATGTTGTTGTGGCACAGCTCACACCTTTTCACAGCTTTATGGCACTCTCTTGCATAGTGCCCCTGGACTCCACATTTATGGCAACAAAACTCAGGACACTCTCTAAGAATGTGTCCAGGCTGTAGGCACATTCGACACACTTTCACTTGCCGATCATGTAACACTCTGAAGTATTCGGGACCAGTGGCAGTATTAAATCTAGCAGAGTAAGGCAGGGATTGTACTGTCTGATTAAATTTGACTTTCACATACCTTGTCCCATCTGCGATGTTTGTGCCAGGCCACATTCTTCTCTTGATTGGAGAGATTGCAGAGACTCCCCAGCCATGCAGCTTGTCAATTATTTCCTGGTCTGAGATGTACGCGGGCAGAGTGAGAAAAGAGACCACCAGTTCATCATTGTTTAGCTCTTTTGCCATAACTATGGTTGTGCCGATTTTGAATCCATCCAGCAATCTGCTTTTCCCAACAGTGTTTGTCATTGTTATTTCATATTTGTCCGTTCCAATACAGCGGCAGGCAATCAAACCTCCACACAGTCCACGCACACATTTCAATAATTCCATTATTGGGACTTTTTCTGTTCCCGTCAATTCTATTTGTAAAGTCAGCTCCTTCTCATACTTCCTTTGGGTTCCATCATTCTTTTCTCTGTCTCCATTCTCCGTGTTCTTTATCTCCTTTGCCATGATTCTTTGCTTGGTGAGGTCGTTGTTCTGAGGTCCATCCATGATGAGAAAAAAAAAGTTCAACAAAAGGCGCCCCCGCACAGTGTGGAAAACACTGTCGGGGGGGGGGGAAACCAGTCCTTAAAATGAACAAAACCAGTAAACTGAAGTAGCACACGATGAGAAAAGGGAAAAGAAGTGCAGAAAGGAGGAGAAAAAGGGGAAGAATACAGGCTGAGGAAAGGAGCCGTGTGCTCGAAATGTTTGTAGCATACACTTCCTGGTTCGCTAGTGGGCGTGCTCAGGGTGGTATGGCCGTAAGCCGGGGGGTTGGGGACACAGACTGCTTTTATGGACTGGGCAAGGCCCCTGCGCGTGGCGGGGCTCAAAAGTCAGCCTTTCGGACACACTGCACTTCAGCCTTTATCTCCACCACATGCTACACTCTAGTCCAGTATCGGGAAGCGACACCGAGATGGGCAAGCGGCTGTTGGTGCCGTCATGTCCAGTTGTTGCTGAATCTATAGGAAACGACAGCCAGGTATGCCAGTAAAAAAGGTCGAGTGTTTCCTCTCCAATGTGTGCTGGAGGTTGAAGTTGAACATAGCACAGCATTAACGAGCAACTGAGTCAAGGCATTGGCCTCTGGGATTATTCATTTCCAGCACCATCAGCCAAAGAGCTGTGTCTGGCAAGAGCCACCCGGTGTTTGGCGAGTACACCTCATACTTACCTGGCAGGGGAGATACCATGATCAAGAAGGCGGTTCACCCAGGGCGAGGCTCAGCCATTGCACTCCGGCTGTGTTGACCCCTGCAAATTCCCCAAACGTGGGAGTCTTGACTGCATAATTTTTGCTAGTGGGGTGCTGCGTCCGCGCTTTCCCCCGATGATGTCGTTGTAAGCAAAGGTCAGCCGCCCGAAGTTCACGTTGTGTGCCCATCTCCAAACTTCTCACGTCCTTGCGGAGCAACATCCCCAGTCTTTCCAAGTTGCTGGGAACGTGATGGTTGTGGGTGTTGTCTTTTAGCTCAAAGCAAATGTCACGCTCCCTTTCCCAACTCTTTGTAGAAGAACTCGATTGTTGGAGATGGATCCATGGCCATCATGCCAAGGGTTAATACTTTGGCGCTTGCTCTGTTCACTCCGTGCAGTGACCTGATGTTGAAGTGATGCCAGGAGCAACTCACCATTTCAGAAGCCCGGATGAGGTGGGAAATGGCCCGGCAGTTTGTACTGCTCAGTGTGACACGGAGCTGCTTTGCTCATGCACTCACGTCTACCACTAAATGTTGGAGGTGTGCCAGTGAGCGAGGAATGTGCCACAGCCTCAGCGACTGATAGAAAACTGCAGCGCACAACCGACAGTAGGAAAGCGCTTCCAAACATGCAGTCAAATCTGGGCGGTTTATTGGCCGACTAAGCAAAAACGTTGAAGGAAGGCCGTCCCAAGGTGGCCGGCCGGCCGGCCGACCGAGACTGTGGTGACTCCGGCGGATAGACTCCTCGGCTGCTCTCCAGGACAGGGGCTACGTTGACTCTGGTTTCTCTTCAAAATGCACAAGTCTTTCGCCTTTTACTAAAGACTTCCGTGGAGAGGGACGTTCAAGAGTTTAAGTTATTTTTGGTGGGCTTTGCTGTAAGGCTGCGCCCTTTGAGTGTGTCAAATGTCAAGCAGCTGTCTGTCAAGGCTCAGAGGTGCACTTAGGTCAACCTTGGGGCGGAGGTGATCAGCAGCAGCAGCCTTTGTTATGCGCCCTTAAAAACATGGCACCACAACAACTGACTTGTGTGCCAAGATCTTGGGTTGGCCCCAGACACCTGTGGGCCATCGCTTCTCGGCCTTTTGGCTAAGATCAAGTGTAGTATCTGTTCTTATCAGTTTAATATCTGATATGTCCTCTATATGGGGATTAAATATTAAATGCATTTTTGAGCAGTGGGAGGTGAAAACTGGGGCTTGCTCTCTTCACTCCTTGCATTGACCTGGTATTGCAGTGCCACCAGGAACGGTGCACCATTCTCTTTTTTCTGTGAAAAGCAAAGCGAAGCTGAAACCAGAAAGACATCAACCCGTGCCTGTGCGTCAATTTAATTGCGAGCCCATGTTTCTTGTAAGGAAGCAGCAGCAGCAGCGTAAAAGCTTACAGCACCTGGTATTCCCAGGCGGTCTCCCATCCAAGTACTAACCCGGCCCGACCCTGCTTAGCTTCCGAGATCAGACGAGATCGGGCGTGCTCAGGGTGGTATGGCCGTAAGCCGAGGGGCTGGCGACAGAGAGTGCCTTTATGGACTAGGCAAGGCCCCTGCTCGTGGAGGGGCATGTTTCTTGTAAGGAAGCAGCAGTGTAAAAGCGTGCAGCGGTGTAAAAGCTTACAGCACCTGGTATTCCCAGGCGGTCTCCCATCCAAGTACTAACCAGGCCCGACCCTGCTTGGCTTCCGAGATCAGACGAGATCGGGCGTGCTCAGGGTGGTATGGCCGTAAGCCGGGGGGTTGGGGACACAGACTGCTTTTATGGACTGGGCAAGGCCCCCTGCGCGTGGCGGGGCTCAAAAGTCAGCCTTTCGGACACACTGCACTTCAGCCTTTATCTCCACCACATGCTACACTCTAGTCCAGTATCGGGAAGCGACACCGAGATGGGCAAGCGGCTGTTGGTGCCGTCATGTCCAGTTGTTGCTGAATCTATAGGAAACGACAGCCAGGTATGCCAGTAAAAAAGGTCGAGTGTTTCCTCTCCAATGTGTGCTGGAGGTTGAAGTTGAACATAGCACAGCATTAACGAGCAACTGAGTCAAGGCATTGGCCTCTGGGATTATTCATTTCCAGCACCATCAGCCAAAGAGCTGTGTCTGGCAAGAGCCACCCGGTGTTTGGCGAGTACACCTCATACTTACCTGGCAGGGGAGATACCATGATCAAGAAGGCGGTTCACCCAGGGCGAGGCTCAGCCATTGCACTCCGGCTGTGTTGACCCCTGCAAATTCCCCAAACGTGGGAGTCTTGACTGCATAATTTTTGCTAGTGGGGTGCTGCGTCCGCGCTTTCCCCCGATGATGTCGTTGTAAGCAAAGGTCAGCCGCCCGAAGTTCAACGTTGTGTGCCCATCTCCAAACTTCTCACGTCCTTGCGGAGCAACATCCCCAGTCTTTCCAAGTTGCTGGGAACGTGATGGTTGTGGGTGTTGTCTTTCAGCTCAAAGCAAATGTCACGCTCCCTTTCCCAACTCTTTGTAGAAGAACTCGATTGTTGGAGATGGATCCATGGCCATCATGCCAAGGGTTAATACTTTGGCGCTTGCTCTGTTCACTCCGTGCAGTGACCTGATGTTGAAGTGATGCCAGGAGCAACTCACCATTTCAGAAGCCCGGATGAGGTGGGAAATGGCCCGGGCAGTTTGTACTGCTCAGTGTGACACGGAGCTGCTTTTGCTCATGCACTCACGCCTACCACTAAATGTTGGAGGTGTGCCAGTGAGGAACGCAGCAGCGTGTAAAAGCTTACAGCACCTGGTATTCCAGGAGGTCTCCCATCCAAGTACTCTGGCCCCAGGCCCTCACCCTGCTTGGCCTCCAGATCAGACGAGATCGGGCGGCTCAGGGTGGTATGGCCGTACCGGGGTTGGGGACACAGACTGCTTTTATGGACTGGGCAAGGCCCCCTGCGCGTGGAGGGGCTCAAAAGTCAGCCTTTCGGACACACTGCACTTCAGCCTTTATCTCCACCACATGTTACACTCTAGTCCAGTATCGGGAAGCGACACCGAGATGGGCAAGCGGCTGTTGGTGCCGTCATGTCCAGTTGTTGCTGAATCTATAGGAAACGACAGCCAGGTATGCCAGTAAAAAAGGGCGAGTGTTTCCTCTCCAATGTGTGCTGGAGGTTGAAGTTGAACATAGCACAGCATTAACGAGCAACTGAGGCAAGGCATTGGCCTCTGGGATTATTCATTTCCAGCACCATCAGCCAAAGAGCTGTGTCTGGCAAGAGCCACCCGGTGTTTGGCGAGTACACCTCATACATACCTGGCAGGGGAGATACCATGATCAAGAAGGCGGTTCACCCAGGGCGAGGCTCAGCCATTGCACTCCGGCTGTGTTGACCCCTGCAAATTCCCCAACCGTGGGAGTCTTGACTGCATATTTTTTGCTAGTGGGGTGCTGCGTCCGCGCTTTCCCCCGATGATGTCGTTGTAAGCAAAGGTCAGCCGCCCGAAGTTCAACGTTGTGTGCCCATCTACAAACTTCTCACGTCCTTGCGGAGCAACATCCCCAGTCTTTCCAAGTTGCTGGGAACGTGATGGTTGTGGGTGTTGTCTTTTAGCTCAAAGCAAATGTCACGCGCCCTTTCCCAACTCTTTGTAGAAGAACTCGATTGTTGGAGATGGATCCATGGCCATCATGCTAAGGGTTAATACTTTGGCGCTTGCTCTGTTCACTCCGTGCAGTGACCTGATGTTGAAGTGATGCCAGGAGCAACTCACCATTTCAGAAGCCCGGATGAGGTGGGAAATGGCCCGGCAGTTTGTACTGCTCAGTGTGACACGGAGCTGCTTTGCTCATGCACTCACGCCTACCACTAAATGTTGGAGGTGTGCCAGTGAGCAAGGAATGTGCCACAGCCTCAGCGACTGATAGAAAACTGCAGCGCACAACCGACAGTAGGAAAGCGCTTCCAAACATGCAGTCAACTACGTTTATTGGCCGCATCTAAGCAAAACGTTGAAGGAAGGCCGCTCCAAGGTGGTACGGCCGGGCCGGGCCGGTAATCGACTGTGACTCCGGGCGATAGACTCCTCGCTGCTCTCCAGGATAGGGCTACGTTGACTCTGGTTTCTCTTCAAAATGCACAAGGCTTTCGCCTTTTACTAAAGACTTCCGTGGAGAGGGACGTTCAAGAGTTTAAGTTAATTTTGGTGGGCTTTGCTGTAAGGCTGCGCCCTTTGAGTGTGTCAAATGTCAAGCAGCTGTCTGTCAAGGCTCAGAGGTGCACTTAGGTCAACCTTGGGCGGAGGTGATCAGCAGCAGCAGCCTTTGTTATGCGCCCTTAAAAACATGGCACCACAACAACTGACTTGTGTGCCAAGATCTTGGGTTGGCCCCAGACACCTGTGGGCCATCGCTTCTCTGCCTTTTGGCTAAGATCAAGTGTAGTATCTGTTCTTATCAGTTTAATATCTGATATGTCCTCTAAATGGGGATTTAATATTAAATGCATTTTTGAGCAGTGGGAGGTGAAAACTGGGGCTGGCTCTCTTCACTCCTTGCATTGACCTGGTATTGCAGTGCCACCAGGAACGGTGCACCATTCTCTTTTTTCTGTGAAAAGCAAAGCGAAGCTGAAACCAGAAAGACATCAACCCGCGCCTGTGCGTCAATTTAATTGCGAGCCCATGTTTCTTGTAAGGAAGCAGCAGCAGCAGCAGCAGCGTAAAAGCTTACAGCACCTGGTATTCCCAGGCGGTCTCCCATCCAAGTACTAACCCCGCCCGACCCTGCTTAGCTTCCGAGATCAGACGAGATCGGGCGTGCTCAGGGTGGTGGCGGCCGTAGTTTGCGGGCTTGGCGACAGAGAGTGCCTTTGGCGGATTCAGGCAAGGCCCCTGCTCGTGGAGGCATGTTTTGGTACGGAAAGGCGTAAAAGCTGCAGCGTAAAAGCTTACAGCACCTGGTATTCCCAGGCGGTCTCCCATCCAAGTACTAACCAGGCCCGACCCTGCTTGGCTTCCGAGATCAGACGAGATCGGGCGTGCTCAGGGTGGTATGGCCGTAAGCCGGGGGGTTGGGGACACAGACTGCTTTTATGGACTGGGCAAGGCCCCCTGCGCGTGGCGGGGCTCAAAAGTCAGCCTTTCGGACACACTGCATTTCAGCCTTTATCTCCACCACATGCTACACTCTAGTCCAGTATCGGGAAGCGACACCGAGATGGGCAAGCGGCTGTTGGTGCCGTCATGTCCAGTTGTTGCTGAATCTATAGGAAACGACAGCCAGGTATGCCAGTAAAAAAGGTCGAGTGTTTCCTCTCCAATGTGTGCTGGAGGTTGAAGTTGAACATAGCACAGCATTAACGAGCAACTGAGTCAAGGCATTGGCCTCTGGGATTATTCATTTCCAGCACCATCAGCCAAAGAGCTGTGTCTGGCAAGAGCCACCCGGTGTTTGGCGAGTACACCTCATACTTACCTGGCAGGGGAGATACCATGATCAAGAAGGCGGTTCACCCAGGGCGAGGCTCAGCCATTGCACTCCGGCTGTGTTGACCCCTGCAAATTCCCCAAACGTGGGAGTCTTGACTGCATAATTTTTGCTAGTGGGGTGCTGCGTCCGCGCTTTCCCCCGATGATGTCGTTGTAAGCAAAGGTCAGCCGCCCGAAGTTCAACGTTGTGTGCCCATCTCCAAACTTCTCACGTCCTTGCGGAGCAACATCCCCAGTCTTTCCAAGTTGCTGGGAACGTGATGGTTGTGGGTGTTGTCTTTCAGCTCAAAGCAAATGTCACGCTCCCTTTCCCAACTCTTTGTAGAAGAACTCGATTGTTGGAGATGGATCCATGGCCATCATGCCAAGGGTTAATACTTTGGCGCTTGCTCTGTTCACTCCGTGCAGTGACCTGATGTTGAAGTGATGCCAGGAGCAACTCACCATTTCAGAAGCCCGGATGAGGTGGGAAATGGCCCGGCAGTTTGTACTGCTCAGTGTGACACGGAGCTGCTTTGCTCATGCACTCACGTCTACCACTAAATGTTGGAGGTGTGCCAGTGAGCGAGGAATGTGCCACAGCCTCAGCGACTGATAGAAAACTGCAGCGCACAACCGACAGTAGGAAAGCGCTTCCAAACATGCAGTCAAATCTGGGCGGTTTATTGGCCGACTAAGCAAAAACGTTGAAGGAAGGCCGTCCCAAGGTGGCCGGCCGGCCAGCCGACCGAGACTGTGGTGACTCCGGCGGATAGACTCCTCGGCTGCTCTCCAGGACAGGGGCTACGTTGACTCTGGTTATTCAAAATGCACAAGTCTTTCGCCTTTTACTAAAGACTTCCGTGGAGAGGGACGTTCAAGAGTTTAAGTTATTTTTGGTGGGCTTTGCTGTAAGGCTGCGCCCTTTGAGTGTGTCAAATGTCAAGCAGCTGTCTGTCAAGGCTCAGAGGTGCACTTAGGTCAACCTTGGGGCGGAGGTGATCAGCAGCAGCAGCCTTTGTTATGCGCCCTTAAAAACATGGCACCACAACAACTGACTTGTGTGCCAAGATCTTGGGTTGGCCCCAGACACCTGTGGGCCATCGCTTCTCGGCCTTTTGGCTAAGATCAAGTGTAGTATCTGTTCTTATCAGTTTAATATCTGATATGTCCTCTATATGGGGATTAAATATTAAATGCATTTTTGAGCAGTGGGAGGTGAAAACTGGGGCTTGCTCTCTTCACTCCTTGCATTGACCTGGTATTGCAGTGCCACCAGGAACGGTGCACCATTCTCTTTTTTCTGTGAAAAGCAAAGCGAAGCTGAAACCAGAAAGACATCAACCCGTGCCTGTGCGTCAATTTAATTGCGAGCCCATGTTTCTTGTAAGGAAGCAGCAGCAGCAGCAGCAGCAGCAGCGTAAAAGCCTACAGCACCTGGTATTCCCAGGCGGTCTCCCATCCAAGTACTAACCCCGCCCGACCCTGCTTAGCTTCCGAGATCAGACGAGATCGGGCGTGCTCAGGGTGGTAT
>NW_025322430.1:0-13626 GCF_019176455.1 Solea senegalensis
TTGGACAACATAATATACTGTGTCATTTTGGACGACAAACTATACTACGACATTTTTTTGTCATTTTGGATGACATACTAACATGACATTTTTTAGTTATTTTGGACGACATACTATACTGTGACATTTTTTAGTTATTTTGGACAACATACTATATTATGACATTTTTGTGTCATTTTGGACGACATACTATACTATGACATTTTTGTCTAATTTTGGACAACAAACTATACCATGACGTTTTTGTCGAATTTTGGAATACGTATTATACTATGACATTTTTGTGTCATTTTGGACGACATTCTATACTATGACATGTTTGTCTAATTTTGTACGACATACTATACTGTGACATTTTTGTCTAATTTTGGACAACATACTATACCATGACATTTTTGTGTCATTTCGGACGACATACTATACTGTGACATTTTTGTCTCATTTTGGACAACGTACTATACTTTGACATTTTTGTGTCATTTTGGAATACAAACTATATTTTGACATTTTTGTGTCATTTTGGATGACAAACTATACTATGACTTTTTGTGTCATTTTGGATGTCATACTATACTGTGACAATTTTGTGTCATTTTGGATGACATACTATACTATGACATTTTTGTCTCATTTTGTACGGCTTACTAAACTATGACATTTTTGTGTCATTTTGGATGACATACTATACTATGATATTTTTGTCTTATTTTGGAGAACATACTATACTATGACATTTTTGTCTAATTTTGGATGACATACTCTATGATGATATTTTTGTGTCATTTTGGACGACATACTATACTATAACGGGCCACACGGTGGTGTAGTGGTTAGCACTCTCACCTTGCAGCGAGAAGACCCATGTTTGAGCCCCGGTTGGAACAAGGGCATTTCTCCATGGAGTTTGCATGTTCTCCCCGTGTGTGTGTGGGTTCTCTCCGGGTTCTCCGGCTTCCTCCCACAGTTCAAAAACATGCAATGTGGAGTTAGGTGAATTTGACACTCTAAATTGACCGTAGGAGTGAGTGTGAGAGTGAATGGTTGTTTATCTTTAGCTGTGTGTGGCCCTGCGATGGACTGGCGAACTGTCCAGGGTGTACCCCGCCTATCGCCCGATGTTGCTGAGATTGGCACAGCATCCCCGCGACCCTCTGGTGAAGGATAAAGCGGTTAGATGATGACTGACTGACTGATACTATACTATTACATTATTGAGTTGTTTTGGACGACATTCTATACTATGACATTTTTGTCTCATTTTGGAAGACATATATGACATATTTTTGTGATTTTGGACAACATACTATACAATGACATTTTATTGTTATTTTGGACAACATACTATACTATGACATGTCTATACTATGATATACTATGACTATGACATTCAAACAGTGAAGGAACGGAACTTCATTAGTTAGTTTTACATTATGGGACAGTAGAAATATGAAAAAAATCAGGAAACAGCCTTATCTCAGATGAATGTGCACAAAAACAGATATAAAAGAAAAACACATCCAAACTGTGAGATCATTGCATAATCAAACAGTGAAGGTACAGAAGTATATCTTATAAGATGTCAACTTTATTTGTGAGGTTTATGTTATGGGACAGTAGAAAAATGAAAAAAATCAGAAAACAGCCTTATCCCTGCTGAATGCGCACAAAAACAGACACAAATAGAAAAACACATCCAAACAGTGGAATCATTGCAAAATCAAACACTGAAGGTATAAAACTATATCTTATGAGATGTTAAATTTCATATTATAGGACAGTAGAAAAAAGATTAAAATACCCTCAATCAGTCTTAGTCCCTACTACACATACTGAAAAACAGATCCCTGGCTCAATGCCCTTATAATTTATTGAAGAAAAGACAGTTTCTTGCTTTTTTTACGTTTGAATTATACAGACTGTCCTTTTGGCTGCTGCACGGTGACCTTTGGACCCCATATTCAGAACAGAGGATCCTCCGTAGCCACTAAACAATAATCTGAAAAAAATATGAATAAAGTCCTCCAGAAAACTATTTGGTGCAATTTCAGCCTGACCTTTGACCTTTCCGAAGGTTACACAGGTCTGACACTCGGCACTCTAGATCAGCCTTAGTCCCTGATACACATACGGAAAAATCAGACTCCTGGCTCAATGCCTTTAGGAATTATAACAAAAAACACACCAGAAAGGCTGACCTTTGACCTTTCCATATGGAAAAATCAGACTCCTGGCTTAATGCCTTTACAAATTATTACCAATAACACACCTGAACGGCTGACCTTTGACCTTTCCAAAGGTTGCACAGGTCTGAAACTCTGCAACCTGGATAAGTCTTAGTCCCTGATACACATACAGAAAAATCAGACCCCTGAGTGAATGCCTTTAGAAATTATTACAAAAAACACACCCAAACGGCTGACCTTTGACCTTTCTGAAAGTTGCACGGGTCTGAAACTCAGCACCCTAGGTCAGTTTTAGTCCCTGATACACATACCGTAAAATCAGACTCCTGGCTCAATGCCTTCAGGAATTATTACAAAAAACATACCCGAACTGCTGACCTTTGACCTTTCCAAAGGTTGCACGGGTCTAAAACTCGGCACCCTGGATCAACCTTACTCCCTGTTACGCATACGGCGACATCAGCATCCTGGCTCAATGCCTTTAGGAATTTTTACAAAAAACACACACGAACGACTGACCTTTGACCTTTCCAAAGGTTGCACAGGTCTGAAAATAGGCACCCTGGATCAGCCTTAGTCCCTAATACATGCGGAAATCAGCATCCTCCAATGCCTTTAGGAATTTTACAAAAACACACACGAACGACTGACCTTTGACCTTCACAAAGGTTGCACAGGTCTGAAACTCAGCACCCTGGATAAGCCAGTCCCAGATACACATACGGAAAAATCAGACTCCTGGCTCAATGCCTTTAGGAATTATTACAAAAAACACACCAGAACGGCTGACCTTTGACCTTTCCAAAGGTTGCACAGGTCTGAAATTTGGCACCCTGGATCAGCCTTAGTCCCTGATACACATACGGAAAAATCAGACTCCTGGCTTAATGCCTTTAGGAATTATTACAAAAAACACACCTGAACGGCTGACCTTTGACCTTTCCAAAGGTTGCACAGGTCTGAAACTCGGTACCCTCGATCAACCTTAGTCCCTGATACACATAGGGAAAAAACATTTTCTAATTAAAAATACACTAATAGAAAAACACATCCAAACTGTAAAATCATTGCAAAATCAAACAATAAAGGTACAGAAGTATATCTTATAAGATGTTAACTTCATTTGTGAGGTTTATATTATGGGACAATAGAAAAATTAAATAAATCAGGAAACAGCCTTATCTCATCTGAATGCGCACAAAAACAGACACCAATAGAAAAACACATCCAAACAGTGAAATCATTGCAAAATCAAACACTGATGGAATAGAAGTATATCTTATAAGATGTTAACTTCATTTGTAAGGTTTATATTATGGGAGAGTAGAAAAATGAAAAAAAATCAGGAAACAACCTTATCTCAACTGAATACCCACACAAAAAGACACCAATAGAAAAACACATCCAGACAGTGAAATCATTCCAAAATCAAACACTGAGGGTACAGAAGTATTTTAGATTACATACTATACTATGACATTTTTGTCTCATTTTAGACAACATACTATACTATGATATTTTGGTGGGATTTTGGATGACATACTATACTATGACATTTTTGAGTTATTTGGGACGACATACTATACTATGACATTTTTGAGTTATTTTGCATGACATACTACTTTTTGACATTTTTGTCTCATTTTGAACGACATACGATACTATGACATTTTTGTCTAATTTTGGACGACATACTATACTATGACATTTTTGAGTTATTTTGCACGACATACTATACCATGAAATTTTTGTCTCATTTTGGACGACATAATATACTATGACATTTTTGTGTGATTTTTGACGACATACTATACTATGACATTATTGAATTGTTCTATACTATGGACAACATTCTAGACTATGACATGTCTATACTATGATATACTATGACTATGACATTCAAACAGTGAATGTACGGAAGTATAACTCATGAGATTTTAACTTCATTTGTGAGGTGTATGTTATGGGAGAGTAGAAGAATGGAAAAAATCAGGAAACAGCCTTATCTCAGCTGAATGCGCACACGAACAGACACCAATAGAAAAACACAATCCGAACAGTGAAATCATTGCAAAATCAAACAGTGAAGGTATAGAAGTATATCTTATAAGATGTTAACTTCATTTGTGAGGTTTATATTATGGGACAGTAGAAAAATGAAAACATTTAAGAAACAGCCTTATCTCAGCTGAATGTGCACAAAAACAGATACAAAAAGAAAAACATATGCCAACAGTAAAATCATTGCAAAATCAAACACTGAGGGTACAGAAGTATTTTAGACGACATACTATACTATGTCGTTTTTATCTCATTTTGGATGACATACTATACTATGACATTTTTGTGTCATTTTGGATGACATACTATACTATGACATTTTTGTCTAATTTTGGACAACAAACTATACCATGACGTTTTTGTCCAATTTTGGACAACATACTATACTATGACATTTTTGTGTCATTTTGGATGACATACTATACTATGACATTTTAGTCTCATTTTGGACGACATACTATACTGTGACATTTTTGTCTAATTTTGGACAACATACTATACCATGACATTTTTGTGTCATTTCGGACGACATACTATACTGTGACATTTTTGTCTCATTTTGGACAACGTACTATACTTTGACATTTTTGTGTCATTTTGGAATACAAACTATATTTTGACATTTTTGTGTCATTTTGGATGACAAACTATACTATGACTTTTTGTGTCATTTTGGATGTCATACTATACTGTGACAATTTTGTGTCATTTTGGATGACATACTATACTATGACATTTTTGTCTCATTTTGTACGGCTTACTAAACTATGACATTTTTGTGTCATTTTGGATGACATACTATACTATGATATTTTTGTCTTATTTTGGAGAACATACTATACTATGACATTTTTGTCTAATTTTGGATGACATACTCTATGATGATATTTTTGTGTCATTTTGGACGACATACTATACTATAACGGGCCACACGGTGGTGTAGTGGTTAGCACTCTCACCTTGCAGCGAGAAGACCCATGTTCGAGCCCCGGTTGGAACAAGGGCCTTTCTCCATGGAGTTTGCATGTTCTCCCCGTGTGTGTGTGGGTTCTCTCTGGGTTCTCCGGCTTCCTCCCACAGTTCAAAAACATGCAATGTGGAGTTAGGTGAATTGGACACTCTAAATTGACCGTA
Source organism: Solea senegalensis (assembly GCF_019176455.1). NCBI lineage: Eukaryota > Metazoa > Chordata > Actinopteri > Pleuronectiformes > Soleidae > Solea > Solea senegalensis. The sequence continues at coordinate 5,379 of NW_025322430.1, forward strand.
GGAGTGAGTGTGAGAGTGAATGGTTGTTTATCTTTAGCTGTGTGTGGCCCTGCGATGGACTGGCGAACTGTCCAGGGTGTACCCCGCCTATCGCCCGATGTAGCTGAGATTGGCACAGCATCCCCGCGACCCTCTGGTGAAGGATAAAGCGGTTAGATGATGACTGACTGACTGATACTATACTATTATATTATTGAGTTGTTTTGGACGACATTCTATACTATGACATTTTTGTCTCATTTTGGAAGACATATATGACATATTTTTGTGATTTTGGACAACATACTATACAATGACATTTTATTGTTATTTTGGACAACATACTATACTATGACATGTCTATACTATGATATACTATGACTATGACATTCAAACAGTGAAGGAACGGAACTTCATTAGTTAGTTTTACATTATGGGACAGTAGAAATATGAAAAAAATCAGGAAACAGCCTTATCTCAGATGAATGTGCACAAAAACAGATATAAAAGAAAAACACATCCAAACTGTGAGATCATTGCATAATCAAACAGTGAAGGTACAGAAGTATATCTTATAAGATGTCAACTTTATTTGTGAGGTTTATGTTATGGGACAGTAGAAAAATGAAAAAAATCAGAAAACAGCCTTATCCCTGCTGAATGCGCACAAAAACAGACACAAATAGAAAAACACATCCAAACAGTGGAATCATTGCAAAATCAAACACTGAAGGTATAAAACTATATCTTATGAGATGTTAAATTTCATATTATAGGACAGTAGAAAAAAGATTAAAATACCCTCAATCAGTCTTAGTCCCTACTACACATACTGAAAAACAGATCCCTGGCTCAATGCCCTTATAATTTATTGAAGAAAAGACAGTTTCTTGCTTTTTTTACGTTTGAATTATACAGACTGTCCTTTTGGCTGCTGCACGGTGACCTTTGGACCCCATATTCAGAACAGAGGATCCTCCGTAGCCACTAAACAATAATCTGAAAAAAATATGAATAAAGTCCTCCAGAAAACTATTTGGTGCAATTTCAGCCTGACCTTTGACCTTTCCGAAGGTTACACAGGTCTGACACTCGGCACTCTAGATCAGCCTTAGTCCCTGATACACATATGGAAAAATCAGACTCCTGGCTCAATGCCTTTAGGAATTATAACAAAAAACACACCAGAAAGGCTGACCTTTGACCTTTCCATATGGAAAAATCAGACTCCTGGCTTAATGCCTTTACAAATTATTACCAATAACACACCTGAACGGCTGACCTTTGACCTTTCCAAAGGTTGCACAGGTCTGAAACTCTGCAACCTGGATAAGTCTTAGTCCCTGATACACATACAGAAAAATCAGACCCCTGAGTGAATGCCTTTAGAAATTATTACAAAAAACACACCCAAACGGCTGACCTTTGACCTTTCTGAAAGTTGCACGGGTCTGAAACTCAGCACCCTAGGTCAGTTTTAGTCCCTGATACACATACCGTAAAATCAGACTCCTGGCTCAATGCCTTCAGGAATTATTACAAAAAACATACCCGAACTGCTGACCTTTGACCTTTCCAAAGGTTGCACAGGTCTAAAACTCAGCACCCTGGATAAACCTTACTCCCTGTTACTCCTGGCTCAATGCCTTTAGAATTTTTACAAAAACACCATGACTTTTGACCTTTCTGAAGGTTGCACAGGTCTAAAACTGGCACCCTGGATCAATCCTCAGCATCCTGGCTCAATGCCTTTAGGAATTTTTACAAAAAACACACACGAACGACTGACCTTTGACCTTCACAAAGGTTGCACAGGTCTGAAACTCAGCACCCTGGATAAGCCTTAGTCCCAGATACACATACGAAAAATCAGACTCCTGGCTCAATGCCTTTTGGAATTATTACAAAAAACACACACGAACGGCTGACCTTTGACCTTTCCAAAGGTTGCACAGGTCTGAAATTTGGCACCCTGGATCAGCCTTAGTCCCTGATACACATACGGAAAAATCAGACTCCTGGCTTAATGCCTTTAGGAATTATTACAAAAAACACACCTGAACGGCTGACCTTTGACCTTTCCAAAGGTTGCACAGGTCTGAAACTCGGTACCCTCGATCAACCTTAGTCCCTGATAGGGAAAAAACATTTTCTAATTAAAAATACACTAATAGAAAAACACAACCAAACTGTAAAATCATTGCAAAATCAAACAATAAAGGTACAGAAGTATATCTTATAAGATGTTAACTTCATTTGTGAGGTTTATATTATGGGACAATAGAAAAATTAAATAAATCAGGAAACAGCCTTATCTCATCTGAATGCGCACAAAAACAGACACCAATAGAAAAACACATCCAAACAGTGAAATCATTGCAAAATCAAACACTGATGGAATAGAAGTATATCTTATAAGATGTTAACTTCATTTGTAAGGTTTATATTATGGGAGAGTAGAAAAATGAAAAAAAATCAGGAAACAACCTTATCTCAACTGAATACCCACACAAAAAGACACCAATAGAAAAACACATCCAGACAGTGAAATCATTCCAAAATCAAACACTGAGGGTACAGAAGTATTTTAGACGACATACTATACTATGACATTTTTGTCTCATTTTAGACAACATACTATACTATGATATTTTGGTGGGATTTTGGATGACATACTATACTATGACATTTTTGAGTTATTTGGGACGACATACTATACTATGACATTTTTGAGTTATTTTGCATGACATACTACTTTTTGACATTTTTGTCTCATTTTGAACGACATACGATACTATGACATTTTTGTCTAATTTTGGACGACATACTATACTATGACATTTTTGAGTTATTTTGCACGACATACTATACCATGAAATTTTTGTCTCATTTTGGACGACATAATATACTATGACATTTTTGTGTGATTTTTGACGACATACTATACTATGACATTATTGAATTGTTCTATACTATGGACAACATTCTAGACTATGACATGTCTATACTATGATATACTATGACTATGACATTCAAACAGTGAATGTACGGAAGTATAACTCATGAGATTTTAACTTCATTTGTGAGGTGTATGTTATGGGAGAGTAGAAGAATGGAAAAAATCAGGAAACAGCCTTATCTCAGCTGAATGCGCACACGAACAGACACCAATAGAAAAACACAATCCGAACAGTGAAATCATTGCAAAATCAAACAGTGAAGGTATAGAAGTATATCTTATAAGATGTTAACTTCATTTGTGAGGTTTATATTATGGGACAGTAGGAAAAAGAAAAACATCCGAAAACAGCCTTATTTCAGCTGAATACGCACGTAAATAGACACCAATAAAAAAACACATCCAAACTGTGAAATCATTGCAAAATCAAACACTGAGAGAACAGAAGTGTATCTTATAAGATGTTAACTTCATTTGTGAGGTTTATATTATGGGACAGTAGAAAAATGAAAACATTTAAGAAACAGCCTTATCTCAGCTGAATGTGCACCAAAACAGATACAAAAAGAAAAACATATGCCATATAAAATCAGACTCCTGGCTCAATGCCTTTAGGAATTATTAGAAAAAACACACCCGAACTGCTGACCTCTGACCTTTACAAAGGTTGCACAGGTTTGATACTCAGCAACCTAGATCAGCCTTAGTCCCTGATACACATACGGAAAAATCAGACTTCTGGCTTAATGCCTTTAGGAATTATTACAAAAAACACACTCAAACAGCTGACCTTTGACCTTCACAAAGGTTGCACAGGTTTGAAACTCAGCACCCTGGATCAGCCTTAGTCCCTGATATACATACAGAAAAATCAGACTCGTGGCTTAATGCCTTTAGGAATTATTACAAAAAACACACCCGAACGGCTGACCTTTGACCTTTCCAAAGGTTGCACAGGTCTGAAACTCAGCACCCTGGATCAGTCTTAGTCCCTGATACACATACGGAAAAATCAGACTCCTGGCTTAATGCCTTCACAAATAATTACAAAAAACACATCCAAACTGCTGACCTTTGACCTTTCAAAAGGTTGCACTGGTCTGAAACTCGGCACCCTGGATCAACCTGACTCCCTAATACACATACGGAAAAATCAGATTCCTGACTTAATGTCTTTAGGAATTATTACAAAAAGCACACCCGAACGGCTGACCTTTGACCTTTCCGAAGGTTGCACAGGTCTAAAACTCGGCACCCTAGATCAACCTTAGTCCCTGCATACACAGCATACCTTTAGGAATTATTACAAAAACCACACCCGAATGGCTGACCTTTGACCTTTACAAAGGTTGCACAGGTCTGAAACTCAGCACCCTGGATCAATCTTAGTCCCTGATACACATACTGAAAAACCAGACTCCTGGCCTAATGCCTTTAGGAATTTTTACAAAAAACACACCCAAACGGATGACCTTTGACCTTTCCAAAGGTTGCATGGGTCTGAAACTTGGCACCCTGGATCAGCCTTATTCCCTGATACACATACGGAAAAATCAGACTCCTGGCTTAATGCCTTTAGGAATTATTACAAAAAACACACCCGAACGGCTGACCTTTGACCTTTCCGAAGGTTGCACAGGTCTGAAACTCGGCACGCCAGATCAACCTTAGTCCTTGATACGCATACGTAGAAATCAGCATTCTGGTTCATTACCTTTAGGAATTATTGAAGAAAAGACAGTTTCCCACCTTTTTTACGTTTGAATTTTACGGACTGTCTTTTTTGCCGCTACGTGGAGACCTTTGACCCGAGGGCTCCCATATTCGGAACTAAACAATAATCTGGGGGAAAAAAGCCCAAAGTCTCATTTGTCCTATGTCCAAAAACTGAAAATAAGGTCTTGCCAGACTTTATACAGTCTTAGACCCTTTGGCCAGAGTGGAGGTTTTGGAGGAACTACATTTCTGCAGGTCACAGGAGTGTGAATTTTCCATATGTTGTTTGGGGTCCCAAGACGAGTGGAACGACGCCAGTCCCGTGCCGCGTCCCGGAAATAGCCTTATCTTAGTGTAATGCGCACACAGAAAGACATCAATAGAAAAACAAATCCAAACAATGAAATCATTGCAAACTCAAACACTAAAGGTACAGAAGTATATCTTATAATATGTTAACTCCGTTTGTGAGGTTTATATTATGGGACAGTAGAAAAAAATCTAGAAATAGGTTATCTCAGCGTAATGCGCAAACTGAAAGACACCAATAGGAAAACATAACCAAACAGTGAAAAAATTACAAATTCAAACACTGAGGGTACATAAGTATATCTTATAAGATGTTAACTTCATTTGTGAGTTTTTTATTACAGGACAGTAGAAAAAAGATAAAAATACGGAACAAGCCTTATGTCAGCGTAATGTGCACACAAAGGGACATCAATAGAAAAACAAATCCAAACAATGACATCATTGCAAACTCAAACACTGAGGATATATAAGTATATCTTGTAAGATGTTAACTCCATTTGTGAGGTTTATATTATGGGACAGTAGAAAAAAGAAAAGAATCTGGAAATAGCCTTATCTCAGCGTAACGTGCACAGAGAAAGACACCAATAGGAAAACATAACCAAACAGTGAAAAAATTACAAATTTAAACACTGAGGGTATATAAGTATATCTTATAAGATGTGCACTTCATTTGTGAGTTTTATATCATAGGACAGTCGAAATGAGATAAAAATACAGAACGAGCCTTATCTTGGCTGAATACGCACACAAAAAGACACCAATAGAAAAACACATGCCAACAGTAAAATCATTGCAAAATCAAACACTGAGGGTACAGAAGTATTTTAGATTACATACTATACTATGACATTTTTGTCTCATTTTGGACAACATACTATACTATGAAATTTTTTTGTTATTTTGGACAACATACTATACTGTGACTTTTTTGAGTTATTTTGGACGACATTCTATACTATGACATTCTTATCTCATTTTGGACGACATAGTATACTATGACGTTTTTGTCTCATTTTTGATGACATACTGCACTAGGACATTTTTGAGTGATTCTGGATGACATACTATACTATGAAATTTTTGTCTCATTTTGGACGAAATAGTATACTACAACATTTTTGAATTATTTTGGACGACATACTAAACTGAGGTTTTTGAATTATTTTGGACGACATACTATACTATGAAGGGCCACACAGGGGTGTAGTGGTTAGCACTCTCGCCTTGCAGCGAGAAGACCCGGTTTTGAGCCCCGGTTGGAACAAGGGCCTTTCTGCATGGAGTTTGCATGTTCTCCCCGTGTGTGCATGGGTTCTCTGCGGGTTCTCTGGCTTCCTCCCACAGTCCAAAAACATGCAATGTGGGGATTAGGTAAATTGGACACTCTAAATTGACCGTAGGAGTGAGTGTGAGAATGAATGGTTGTTGGTCTCTAGTTGTGTGTGGCCCTGCGATGGACTGGCGAACTGTCCAGGGTGTACCCAACCTATCGCCCGATGTAGCTGAGATTGGCACAGCACCCCCCCTGACCCTCTGGTGGAGGATAAAGCGGTTAGATGATGACATACCATACTATGACATTTTTGAGTGATTTTGGACGACATGCTACACTATAACATATTTGAGTTATTTTGGACGAGTATGTCGTTTTTGTCTCATTTTGGACAAAGTACTATACTATGACATTTTGTCTTATTTTGGACAACATACTATAATATGACATTTTTGCAGGATTTTGGACCACATACTATACTATGACAATTTTTTATTATTTTTGACGACATACTATACTATGACATTTTTGTCTCATTTTGTAAGACAAACTATACTATGACATTTTTGTGGGATTTTGGACGATTTACTAAACTATGAAATTTTTTTGTTATTTTGGACAACATATTATACTATGACATTTTTGTCGGATTTTGGATGACATACTAAACTCTGACATTCTTTAGTCATTTTGGACGACATATTATACTATGACATTTTTGTCTCATTGTGCACAACATACTATAGTATGACGTTTTTGTCTCATCTTGGACAACATACTATACTATTACATGTTTAAAGTTATTTTGGATGACATACTATACTATAACATTTTTGTGGGATTTTGGACGACATACTATACTATGACATTTTTGTGGGATTTTGGACGACATCCTATACTTGACATGTTTAAGTTATTTTGGACGACATACCATACTATGACAATTATGTATAATTTTGGACAACATACTATACTATGACATTATTGAGTTGTTTTGGACGACATACTATACTATGACATTTTGGTGTAATTTTGGACAACATACTATACTATGACATTTTTGTGCCATTTTGGACGACATACTATACTATGCCATTTTTGTTCCATTTTGGACGACATACAATACTATGACATTTTGTGCCATTTTGGATGACATACTATACTTTTGTCTCATTTTGGACTACTATACTGTGACATTTTTGTCTCATTTTGGACGACATACTATACTGTGACATTTTATTGTCATTTAGGAGCATGTATATTATGACATTTTTGTCTTTGACATACTATATCATGACATTTTGTGTCATTTTAGACATTATATATTATGACATTTTTGTGTCATTTTGGATCTACATACTATAGTATGACAATTTTGAGTTTTTGCGATACTATATCATGACATTTTTGTGTCATTTTAGACGACATTGTATATTATGACATTTTTGTCTAATTTTGGACAACATACTAAACTATGACATTTTTTTGTAATTTTGGACGACATACTATGCTGTGACGTTTTTGTCTCATTTTGGACGACATACTATAGTATGACAATTTTGAGTTTTTTGCACGACATACTATACCATGACATTTTTGTGTCATTTTGGATGACATACTATACTATGACATTTTTGTCTAATTTTGGACGACGTACTATGCCATGACATTTTTGTCTAATTTTGGACAACATACTATGCCATGACATTTTTATGTAATTTTGAATTACATACTTATATGACATTTTTTAGTTATTTTGGACGACATACTATACTCTGACATATTTGTCTAATGTTGGGCAACATACTATACTGTGACATATTTGTCTAATTTTGGACAACATACTAGACTATGACATTTTTGTGTCATTTTGGACTACATACTATATTATGACATTTTTGTGTCATTTTGGATAACATACTATACTATGACATTTTTGCTAATTTTGGACAACATACTATACTATGACATTTTTGTGTCATTTTGGGTGTCATACTATACTATGA
>NW_025322431.1:0-4204 GCF_019176455.1 Solea senegalensis
GATGATATACTATACTATGACATTTTTGTCTAATTTTGGACAATATACTATACTATGACAATTTTGAGATTTTTGCACCAAATACTATACCATGACATTTTTGTCTCATTTTGGATGACATTTTTGTCTCATTTTGGATAACATACTAAACTATGACATTTTTGTCTAATTTTGGAAAACATACTATACTTTGACAATTTTTGGTGATTTTGGACGACATACCATACCATGATATTTTTTGTGTCATTTTGGACGACATACTATACTATAAAATTTTTGTGTCATTTTGGACAACATACTATAATATGACACTTTTTTCTCATTTTTGATGAAATACTATACTATGACATTTTTGTCTAATTTTGGACAACATTTTTGAGTCATTTTTGACGACATACTATACTTTGACATTTTTGAGTCATTTTGGACAAAATACTATACGATGAAGTCATTTTGGACGACATACTATATTATGACATTTTTGTGTCATTTTGGAAGACATACTATACTATGACATTTTTGTCTAATTTTGGGCAACATACTATACTAAGAGAATTTTTGGTGATTTTGTACGACATACTATACCATGATATTTGTGTGTCATTTTGGATGACATACTATACTATGACATTTAGTGTCATTTTGGATGACATATTATACTATGACATTTTTGTCTTATTTTGGACGACATACTATACTATGATGGACACATGGTGGTGTAGTGGTTAGCACTCTCGCCTTGCAGCGAGAAGACCCGGGTGCGAGCCCCGGTTGGAACAAGGGCCTTTCTGCATGGAGTTTGCATGTTCTCCCCGTGTGCGTGGGTTCTCTCCGGGTTCTCTGGCTTCCTCCCACAGTCCAAAAACATGCAATGTGGGGATTAGGTAAATTGGTCACTCGAAATTGACCATAGGAGTGAGTGTGAGAGTGAATGGTTGTTTGTCTCTATCTGTGTGTGGCCCTGCGATGGACTGGCGAACTGTCCAGGGTGTACCCCGCCTATCGCCCAATGTAGCTGAGATTGGCACAGCACCCCCAGCGACCCTCTGGTGGAGGATAAAGTGGTAGATAATGAGTGACTGATTAAAGTATGACATTTTCGTTTCATTTTGCATGACATACTATACCATGAGATTTTTGTGTCATTTTGGACGACATACTATACTATGACATTTTTGTCAAATTTTGGACAATATTTTTGTGTCATTTTGCACGACATACTATACCCTGACATTTTTGTCTCATTTTGTACGGCATACTATACTATGACATTTTTGTCTCATTTTGTACGGCATACTATGCTGTGATATTTTTTTCTAATTTTGGACAACATAATATACTATGACATTTTGTGTCAATTTGGACGACATACTATACTATGACTTTTTTTTCTCATTTTGGATGACATACTATACTATGTCATTTTTGTGTCATTTTGGACAAAATACTATACTATGACAATTTTGAGATTTTTGCAAGACATAGATGCCCACTTCCTGTTTGTGTTTCAGGTTTTGGGGTTTTTTTTGGACTTTGATTTTTAAAGTCCATTGATTTTTAAAGTTCATTTTGAACGACATACTATAGTATGAAATGTTTGTTACATTTTGGATGACATACTAAACTATGACAATTTTTCTCATTTTGGACAACATACTATACTATGACATCTTTGTGTCATTTTGGACGACATACTATACTTCGACATTTTTGTGTCATCTTGAACGACATACTATACCATGAGATTTATGTGTCATTTTGGACGACATACTATACTATGACATTTTTGTATCATTTTGGACAACTTACTATACTATCAATTTTTGATCTCATTATGGACGACATAGTGTCCTTTTTTGTGTCATTTTAGACGACATACGATACTATGACATTTTGTGTCATTTTGGATGAAATACTATACTATGACATTTTTGTCTCATTTTGGAAAACATACTATATTATGACATTTTTGTCTAATTGTGGACGACATGCTATACTATGACATTTTTGTCTTATTTTGTACGGCATACTATACTGTGACATTTTGGTCTAATTTTGGAAAAGATACTATACTATGACATTTTTTGGTGATTTTGCACTACATCCTATACCATAAGATTTTTGTTTCATTTTTGAAAAAATACTATACTACAACATTTTTGTCTAATTTTGGACAACATACTATATTATGACATTTTTGTCTTATTTTGTAAGGCATACTATACTGTGACATTTTTGTGTCATTCTGCAAGACATACTATACTATGACATTTTTGTCTAAATTTGGAAAACATACTATAGTATGACATTTTTATATCATTTTGTACAGCATACTATACTGTGTAATTTTTGTCTAATTTTGGAAAAGATACTATACTATGACATTTTTGTGTGATTTTGGACGTCATACTTTACTATCACATTTTTGTCTCATTTTGGATGACATACTATACTATGACATTTTTGTCTAATTTTGGACGATATACTATAGTATGACATTTTTGTCTCATTTTGTACGGCATACTATACTATGACATTTTTGTCTCATTTTGGACGACATACTATAGTATGACATTTTTGTGTCATTTTGGACGACATACTACACCATTACATTTTTGTCTTATTTTGTAAGGCATACTATACTGTGACATTTTTTTGTCATTCTGCACGACATACTATACTGTGACATTTTTGTCTAATTTTGGACAACAATCTATAGTATGACATTTTTGTATCATTTTGTACAGCATACTATACTGTGACATTTTTGTCTAATTTTGGAAAAGATACTATACTATGACATTTTTGTGTGATTTTGGACGTCATACTTTACTATTACATTCTTGTCTCATTTTGGATGACATACTATACTATGACATTTTTGTATAATTTTGGAAGACATACTATATTAAAACATTTTTGTCTCATATTGTACGGCATACTATATTATGACATTTTTTTATCATTTTGGACAACATACTATACTATGACATTTTTGTCTCATTTTGGATGACATACTATACTTTGACATTTTTGTATAATTTTGGAAGACATACTATATTAAAACATTTTTGTCTCATTTTGTATGGCATACTATACTATGACATTTTTGTGTCATTTTGGATGACATACTATACTATGACATTTTTGTCTAATTTTGGACAAAATACTATGCTATGACATATTTTGGTTTTTTTGCACGACAAACTATACCGTGACATTTTTGTCTCATTTTGGACGACATACTATAGTATGACAATTTTTGGTGATTTTGCACGACATACTCTATCATGATATTTTTTGTCTCATTTTGGATGACATACTATACTATGACATTTTTGTCTAATTTTGGAAAACAAACTATACTATGACATTTTTTGGTGATTTTGCACGACATACTATACCATGAGATTTTTGTGTCATTTTGGACGACATACTATACTATGACATTTTGGTGTCATTTTGGATGACATACTAATATGACATTTTTTAGTTATTTTGGACAACATACTATACTGTGACATTTTCGTGTCTTTTTGGATGATATACTAAAGACACTCATTTTTGATGAAATACTATACTATGACATTTTTGTCTAATTTTGGACAACATTTTTGAGTCATTTTTGACGACATACTATACTTTGACATTTTTGTGTCATTTTGCACGACATACTATACCATGACCTTTTTTTGTCATTTTGGACGACATACTATATTATGACATTTTTGTGTCATTTTGGAAGACATACTAGACTATGACATTTTTGTCTAATTTTGGGCAACATACTATACTAAGAGAATTTTTGGTGATTTTGTACGACATACTATACCATGATATTTGTGTGTCATTTTGGATGACATACTATACTATGACATTTTTGTGTCATTTTGGATGACATATTATATATGACATTTTTGTCTTATTTTGGACGACATACTATACTATGACGGACACACGGTGGTGTAGTGGTTAGCACTCTCGCCTTGCAGCGAGAAGACCCGGGTGCGAGCCCCGGTTGGAACAAGGGCCTTTCTGCATGGAGTTTGCATGTTCTCCCCGTGTGCGTGGGTTCTCTCCGGGTTCTCTGGCTTCCTCCCACAGTCCAAAAACATGCAATGTGGGGATTAGGTAAATTGGTCACTCGAAATTGACCATAGGAGTGAGTGTGAGAGTGAATGGTGGTTTGTCTCTATCTGTGTGT
>NW_025322432.1:0-5546 GCF_019176455.1 Solea senegalensis
CTTTTTTAACAAATTTTGGACGACATACTAAATTATGACTTTTTTGTCACATTTTGGACAACATACTGAACTATGACATTTTTGTGACTTTTTACACGACATACCTAACTATGACATTTTTGTGACTTTTTGGACGACATACTAACCTATGACATATTTGTCACATTTTGGACCACATAATAAAGTATGCCTTTTTTTAATCAAATTTTGGATGATATACTAACCTATGACATTTTTGTCACATTTTTGACTACAAACTAAAATAAGACTTTTTGTCACATTTTGGACAATATACTGAACTATGACATTTTTGTGACTTTTTGGACGACATACTAAGCTCTGACTTTTTAGTCACATTTTGGACGACATACTAAACTATCAGGGCCACACGGTGGGGTAGTGGTTAGCACTCTCGTCTTGCAGCAAGAAGACCTGGGTTCGAGCCCCGGTCGGAACAAGGACCTTTCTGCATGGAGTTTGCATGTTCTCCCCGTGTGTGCGTGGGTTCTCTCCGGGTTCCTCGGCTTCCTCCCACAGTCCAAAAACATGCAATGTGGGGATTAGGTGAATTGGACACTCTAAATTGACCGTAGGAGTGAGTGTGAGAGTGAATGGTTGTTTTTCTCTAGTTGTGTGTGGCCCTGCGATGGACTGGCGAACTGTCCAGGGTGTACCCCGCCTATCGCCCGATGTAGCTAAGATTGGCACAGCACCCCCCTCAGGTGGAGGATAAAGCAGTTAGATGATGATTGACTGACTGACTGACTAACCTATGACATATTTGTCAAATTTTGGACGACATACTAAACTATGACATATTTGTCACATTTTGGACGACATACTAAACTGTGATTTTTTTGTTGCATTTTGGACAACATACTAACCTTTGACATTTTTGTTATTTTTTGGACAACATACTAAACTCTGACTTTTTAATCACATTTTGGACAACATACTAAACTATCACTTTTTTATCAAATTTTGGACAACATACTAAATTATGACTTTTTTGTCACATTTTGGACAACATACAAACCTATGACATTTTATCAAAATTTGGACGACATACTAGCCTATGACATTTTTGCCACATTTTGGATGAAATACTAACCTATGACCTTTTAGTCACATTTTGGACGACATACTAAACTATGACTTTTTTGTCGCATTTTGGACAACATACTAACCTATGACATATTTGTCAAATTTTGGACGACATACTAAACTATCACTTTTTTAACAAATTTTGGACGACATACTAAATTATGACTTTTTTGTCACATTTTGGACAACATACTGAACTATGACATTTTGTGACTTTTTACACGACATACCTAACTATGACATTTTTGTGACTTTTTGGACGACATACTAACCTATGACATATTTGTCACATTTTGGACCACATAATAAAGTATGCCTTTTTTTAATCAAATTTTGGATGATATACTAACCTATGACATTTTTGTCACATTTTGGACTACAAACTAAAATAAGACTTTTTGTCACATTTTGGACAATATACTGAACTATGACATTTTTGTGACTTTTTGGACGACATACTAAGCTCTGACTTTTTAGTCACATTTTGGACGACATACTAAACTATCAGGGCCACACGGTGGGGTAGTGGTTAGCACTCTCGTCTTGCAGCGAGAAGACCTGGGTTCGAGCCCCGGTCGGAACAAGGACCTTTCTGCATGGAGTTTGCATGTTCTCCCCGTGTGTGCGTGGGTTCTCTCCGGGTTCCTCGGCTTCCTCCCACAGTCCAAAAACATGCAATGTGGGGATTAGGTGAATTGGACACTCTAAATTGACCGTAGGAGTGAGTGTGAGAGTGAATGGTTGTTTTTCTCTAGTTGTGTGTGGCCCTGCGATGGACTGGCGAACTGTCCAGGGTGTACCACGCCTATCGCCCGATGTAGCTAAGATTGGCACAGCACCCCCCTCAGGTGGAGGATAAAGCGGTTAGATGATGATTGACTGACTGACTAACCTATGACATATTTGTCAAATTTTGGACGACATACTAAACTATGACTTTTTTGTCACATTTAGGACGACATACTAACCTATGACTTTTTTGTCACAATTTGGATGACATACTAAACTATGACTTTTTTGTCACATTTTGGACGACATACTACACTATGACTTTTTTGTCAAATTTTGGACGACATACTAAACTATGACTTTTTTGTCACATTTTGGACGACATACTAAACTATGACATTCTTCTCACATTTTGGACTACAATCAAAAATAAGACTTTTTGTCATATTTTGGACAATATACTGATCTATGACATTTTTGTGACTTTTTGGATCTATACTAAACTGACTTTTTAGTCACATTTTACCTAATATAACTAATCTGATGGTCGTGATTTTGGATCTATACACTTTTAAAATTATACATTTTTGTCACATTTGATCTATTACAATAAACTGCATCTTTTTGTCGTGATTTTGGACAATATACTAACCTAGTTTATTATTTTTGCCTCAAATTTGACTTATATACTAAAACTACTATGACATTTTTGTCACATTTTAAATACATAATAAAGAATCATGATATTTTTATCAAATTTTGGACGACATACTAAACTATGAACTTTTTGTCACATTTTGGATGACATACTAAACCATGACATTTTTGTCAAATGTTGGACAACATACTAAACTATGACGTTTTTGTCGCATTTTGGACAACATACAAAACTCTGACTTTTTAGTCACATTTTGGACGACATACCAAACTATGACTTTTTTGCCGCATTTTGGTCAATATAATAACCTATGACATTTTTGTCAAATTTTGGACAACATACTAAACTATGACATTTTTGTCACATTTTGTACGACATACTAACCTATGACTTTTTAGTCACGTTTTGGACGAAATACTAACCTATGACTTTTTAGTAACATTTTGGACGACATACTAAACTGTGATTTTTATGTCGCATTTTGGACAAAATACTAACCTATGACATATTTGTCAAATTTTGGACGACATAATAAAGTATGCCTTTTTTTATCAAATTTTGGACGACATACTAATTCATGACTTTTTTGTCACATTTTGGACAACTTACTAACCTATGACATATTTATCAAAATTTGGACAACATACTAGCCTATGACATTTTTGCCACATTTTGGACGACATACTAAACTATGACTTTTTTGTCACATTTTGGACGACATACTAACCTATGACTTTTTAGTCACATTTTGGATGACATACTAAACTCTGACTTTTATTCACATTTTGGAAGACATAATACACTATGACTTTTATGTCGCATTTTGGACAATATACTAACCTATGACATTTTTGTCAAATTTTGGACAACATACTAAACTATGACATTTTTGTCAAAGATTTTTGACTTAGCATAATTAACCTTTTTATTTTAACTTGGTACTAATTTTATATACTAATCTATGACTTTTTGTCACATTTTGGATCTACATAATTATGATTTCCTTTGTCGATTTTTGGACAAATGATACCAAGTCTATGACATATTTTTCTACATTTTGGACCTAAATACTAACCTATGACTTTTATTAACATTTTGGATCTACATACTAACCTATGACTTTTTAGTAACATTTTGGACGACATCCTAACCTACAACTTTTTAGTCACATTTTGGACGAAATACTAAACTATGAAATTTTTGTCACATTTTGGACGACATACGCAACTATGACTTTTTTTTCACATTTGGACGACATACTAAACTATCACATTTTTGTCAAATTTGGGACGACATACTAAACTATGATTTTTTTGTTGCATTTTGGAGAACATACTGAACTATCACTTTTTTAACAAATTTTGGACGACATACTAAACTATGACATTTTTGTAAAATTTTGGAAGACATACTAACCTATGACATTTTGTCGTATTTTGGATGTTATAATAAACCATCACATTTTTGTGACATTTTGGATGATATACTTAACTATGACATTTTTTCAAAGATTGGAAAAAATGCTAAACTATGACTATTTTCTTGTCAAATTTTGGACAACATACTAAACAATGACATTTTTTTTGGTGGAGTGACCCTATGTACGAAAAACATCATGGACGCAATCATCGCAAGTTCGATTCCACTCCTCCTTGATTGTACTCAATTCTATTGTAAGTCGCTTTGGATAGAAGCGTCTGCTCAATAACATGTAATTTAATTGTTGTATTATCTACGACATACTAAGCTATGACATTTTGGTCACATTTTATACGACGTACTAAACTATGACATTTCTGTGACTTTTTGGACGACAATACCTAAATATGACATTTTTGTGACTTTTTGGACAACAAACTAAGGTGTAACTTTGTTGTCAAATTTTAGACGTTACACTGAACCATCACATTTTTGTCACATTTTGGATGACATTCTAAAGTATGACTATGACATTTTTGTGACATTTTGGACAACATACTAAGTTATGATTTTTTTGTCAAATTTTGGAAGAAAAACTAACGTATGACTTTTTTTTTAATCAAATTTGTGACGACATGGCACATTTCGGACACTCTTAAACCATTACATTTTTGTGACTTTTTGACGATATACTAAACTATGTCATTTTTGAATCCTCCCAAGTCAAGACGGAGCTCACATCTCGTCATTTTCCTTCTGGTGGAATCTCTGTGTCAACGCCAAGTTTCCCTAGCTATCCTTATCTCAGCATGATCCGCACAGAAAAAGAAACCATTATAAAAACACATCCAAACTGTGAAATCCTTGCAAAATCAAACGCTGAGGATACAGAACTAAATATTTTAAGATGTAAACTTCATTTGTGAGGTTTATATTATGGGACAGTAGAAAAATAAAAAACAAATCCGAAAACAGCTTTATCTCAGCTGAATGCGCACATAAACAGACATGAATAGAAAAACACATCCAAACAGTGCAATCCTTGAAAAATCAAACACTGAGAGTACAGGAATAAATATTTTAAGATGTTAACTTAATTAGTGAGGTTTACATTAAGGGATAAAACAAATGAAACAAATCAGGAAACAGCCTTATCTCAGCGTATTGCGCACACCAAAAGACACCAAAAGAAAAAAAAATCCAAACAGTTAAACTTTTGCAAAAGCAAACACTGACGGTACATTAATAAATATTTTAAGATGTTAACTTAATTTGTGAGGTTTGTATAATGGGACAGTAGAAAAATGAAAAAAAAACGAAAACAGCTTAATCGTATTGCAAACAGGAACAGACACAAATAGAAAAAAACGTCCAAACATTGAAATCCCTTGCAAAATTAATGACTGAGGGAACAGAAGTATATCTTATAAGAAGTTAAGTTTATTTGTGAAGTTTATATTGGGACAGTATAGTAATGAATAAAATCTGAAAACAGCTTTATCTCAGAGTATTGCAAACACGAACAGACACAAATAGAAAAACACATCCAAAAAGTGAAACTTTTGCACAATCAAACACTGAGGATACAGAACTAAATATTTTAAGATGTTAACTTCATTTTGTGAGATTTATATTA
>NW_025322433.1:0-9063 GCF_019176455.1 Solea senegalensis
AACCTATGACTTTTTAGTAACATTTTGGACGACATCCTAACCTACAACTTTTTAGTCACATTTTGGACGAAATACTAAACTATGAAATTTTTGTCACATTTTGGACGACATACGCAACTATGACTTTTTTTTCACATTTGGACGACATACTTAACTATCACATTTTTGTCAAATTTGGGACGACATACTAAACTATGATTTTTTTGTTGCATTTTGGAGAACATACTGAACTATCACTTTTTTAACAAATTTTGGACGACATACTAAACTATGACATTTTTGTAAAATTTTGGAAGACATACTAACCTATGACATTTTTGTCGTATTTTGGATGTTATAATAAACCATCACATTTTTGTGACATTTTGGATGATATACTTAACTATGACATTTTTTCAAAGATTGGAAAAAATGCTAAACTATGACTATTTTCTTGTCAAATTTTGGACAACATACTAAACAATGACATTTTTTTTGGTGGAGTGACCCTATGTACGAAAAACATCATGGACGCAATCATCGCAAGTTCGATTCCACTCCTCCTTGATTGTACTCAATTCTATTGTAAGTCGCTTTGGATAGAAGCGTCTGCTCAATAACATGTAATTTAATTGTTGTATTATCTACGACATACTAAGCTATGACATTTTGGTCACATTTTATACGACGTACTAAACTATGACATTTCTGTGACTTTTTGGACGACAATACCTAAATATGACATTTTTGTGACTTTTTGGACAACAAACTAAGGTGTAACTTTGTTGTCAAATTTTAGACGTTACACTGAACCATCACATTTTTGTCACATTTTGGATGACATTCTAAAGTATGACTATGACATTTTTGTGACATTTTGGACAACATACTAAGTTATGATTTTTTTGTCAAATTTTGGAAGAAAAACTAACGTATGACTTTTTTTTTAATCAAATTTGTGACGACATGGCACATTTCGGACACTCTTAAACCATTACATTTTTGTGACTTTTTGACGATATACTAAACTATGTCATTTTTGAATCCTCCCAAGTCAAGACGGAGCTCACATCTCGTCATTTTCCTTCTGGTGGAATCTCTGTGTCAACGCCAAGTTTCCCTAGCTATCCTTATCTCAGCATGATCCGCACAGAAAAAGAAACCATTATAAAAACACATCCAAACTGTGAAATCCTTGCAAAATCAAACGCTGAGGATACAGAACTAAATATTTTAAGATGTAAACTTCATTTGTGAGGTTTATATTATGGGACAGTAGAAAAATAAAAAACAAATCCGAAAACAGCTTTATCTCAGCTGAATGCGCACATAAACAGACATGAATAGAAAAACACATCCAAACAGTGCAATCCTTGAAAAATCAAACACTGAGAGTACAGGAATAAATATTTTAAGATGTTAACTTAATTAGTGAGGTTTACATTAAGGGATAAAACAAATGAAACAAATCAGGAAACAGCCTTATCTCAGCGTATTGCGCACACCAAAAGACACCAAAAGAAAAAAAAATCCAAACAGTTAAACTTTTGCAAAAGCAAACACTGACGGTACATTAATAAATATTTTAAGATGTTAACTTAATTTGTGAGGTTTGTATAATGGGACAGTAGAAAAATGAAAAAAAAACGAAAACAGCTTAATCGTATTGCAAACAGGAACAGACACAAATAGAAAAAAACGTCCAAACATTGAAATCCCTTGCAAAATTAATGACTGAGGGAACAGAAGTATATCTTATAAGAAGTTAAGTTTATTTGTGAAGTTTATATTGGGACAGTATAGTAATGAATAAAATCTGAAAACAGCTTTATCTCAGAGTATTGCAAACACGAACAGACACAAATAGAAAAACACATCCAAAAAGTGAAACTTTTGCACAATCAAACACTGAGGATACAGAACTAAATATTTTAAGATGTTAACTTCATTTTGTGAGATTTATATTAGTAGAAAAAATGAAAAAATAAAAACGAAAACAGCTTTATCGTACTGCAAACACTAACAGACACAAATAGAAAAAAACGTCCAAAAAAGTGAAAACCTTGCAAAATTAATGACTGAGGGTAAAAAGTATTTGTTATGAGATGCTAAGTTCATCTGTGAAGTTCATATTATGGGACAGTAGAGAAATGAAAAAAACATGAAACAGCCTTATCTCAGCTGAGTGCGCACAAAAACAGACACAAATAGAAAAACACATCCAAACAGTTACATTATTGCAAAATCAAACACTGAGGGTACATAACTAAATATTTTAAGATGTTAACTTCATTTGTGAGGTTTGTATTATGGGACAGTAGAAAAATGAATAAAATCTCAAAACAGCTTTATCTCAGGGTATTGCAAACACGCACAGACACAAATAGAAAAACACATCCAAAAAGTGAAACTTTTGCAAAATCAAACACCGTGAGGGTACAGAAGTAAATATTTTAAGATGTTAACTTTTTTTGTGATATTTATATTATGGGACAGTAGAAAAATGAAAATAATAAACGAAAACAGCTTTATCGTATTGCAAACACGAACAGACACAAATAGAAAAAAACATGCAAACATTGAAATCCCATGCAAAATTAATGACTGAGGGAACAGAAGTATATCTTATGAGATGTAAAGTTTATTTGTGAGGTTTATACTATGGACAGTAGAAAAATTATTAAAATCTGAAAACAGCTTTATCTCAGGCTATTGCAAACAAGAAAAGTCACAAATAGAAAAACACATTAAAAAAGTGAAACTTTGCAAAAGCAAACACTGAGGATACAGAACTAAATATTTTAAGATGTAAACTTCATTTGTGAGGTTTGTATTATGTGCCAGTAGAAATATGAACAAAATCTGAAAACAGCTTCATCTCAGGGTATTGCAAACACGAACAGACATAAATAGAAATACCCATCCAAACATGAAACTTTTGCACAATCAAACACTGAGGATACAGAACTAAATATTTTAAGATGTAAACTTCATTTGTGAGGTTTGTATTATGGGACAGTAGAAAAATGGAAATAATAAACGAAAACAGCTTTATCGTATTGCAAACATGAACAGACACAATTAGAAAAAAGAAGTAAATATTTTTGATGTTAACTTCATTTGTGAGATTTATATTATGGGACGGTAGAAAAATGAAAAAAAAACAACGAAAACAGCTTTATCGTATTGAAAACACTAACAGACACAAATAAAAAAAAAAACATCCAAACATTGAAATCCTAGCAAAATTAATGACTGAGGGAACAGAAGTATATCTTATAAGATGTAAAGTTTATTTGTGAGGTTTATACTATGGGCCAGTAGAAAAATGAATAAAATCTGAAAACAGCTTTATCTCAGGGTATTGCAAACACAAACAGACACAAATAGTAAAACACATCCAAAAAGTAAAACTTTTGCACAATCAAACACTATAAGGATACAGAAGTAAATATTTATGATGTTAACTTCATTTGTGAGATTTATATTTTGGGACATTAGAAATATGAAAAAAAAACGAAAACAGCTTTATCGTATCGCATACACTAACAGACACAAATAGAAAAAACATCCAAACAGTGAAATCCTAGCAAAATGAATGACTGAGGGTACAGAAGTATTTGTTATACTTCTAAGTTCTATGTTCATCTGTGAAGTTTACATTATGTTACAGTAGAGTAATGAATAAAAATCTGAAAACAGCTTTATCTCAGGGTATTGCAAACACGAACAGACACAAATAGAAAAACACATCCAAAAAGTGAAACTTTTGCAAAAGCCACAACTGAGAGTACAGAAGTAAATATTTTAAGATGTTAACTTCATTTGTGAGATTTATATTATGGGACGGTAGAAAAATGAAAATAATAAACGAAAACAGCTTTATCGTATTGCAAACACGAACAGACACAAATAGAAAAAAACGTCCGAAAAGTGAAAACCTTGCAAAGTTAATGACTGAGGGTAAAGAAGTATAACTTATAAGATATTAAGTTCATTTGTGAGGTTTATACTATGGGCCAGTACAAAAATGAATAAAATCTGTAAACAGCTTTATCTCAGGGTATTGCAAACACAAACAGACACAAATAGAAAAACACATCCAAAAAGTAAAACTTTTGCACAATCAAACACAAAGGATACAGAAGTAAATATTTTAAGATGTTAACTTCATTTTGTGAGATTTATATTTTGGGACAGTAGAAATATGAAAAAAACACGAAAACAGCTTTATCGTATCGCATACACTAACAGACACAAATAGAGAAAAGAAGTAAATATTTTTGATGTTAACTTCATTTGTGAAATTTATATTATGGGACAGTAGAAAAATGAAAATAATAAACGAAAACAGCTTTATCGTATTGCAAACACGAACAGACTCAAATAGAAAAAAACATCCAAACAGTGAAATCGTAGGAAAATGAATGACTGATTGTATAGAAGTATTTGTTATAAAATGCTTAGTTCATCTGTGAAGTTTATATTATGGGACAGTAGTGTAATGAATAAAATCTGAAAACAGCTTTATATCAGGGTATTGCAAACACGAACAGACACAAATAGAAAAACACATACAAAAAGTGAAACTTTTGCAAAAGCAAACTGTGAGGCTACAGAAGTAAATATTTTATGATGTAAACTTCATTTGTGAGGTTTATATTTTGGGACAGTAGAAATATGAAAAAAACACGAAAACAGCTTTATCGTATCGCATACACTAACAGACACAAATAGAGAAAAGAAGTAAATATTTTTGATGTTAACTTCATTTGTGAAATTTATATTATGGGACAGTAGAAAAATGAAAATAATAAACGAAAACAGCTTTATCGTATTGCAAACACGAACAGACTCAAATAGAAAAAAACATCCAAACAGTGAAATCGTAGGAAAATGAATGACTGATTGTATAGAAGTATTTGTTATAAAATGCTTAGTTCATCTGTGAAGTTTATATTATGGGACAGTAGTGTAATGAATAAAATCTGAAAACAGCTTTATATCAGGGTATTGCAAACACGAACAGACACAAATAGAAAAACACATACAAAAAGTGAAACTTTTGCAAAAGCAAACTGTGAGGCTACAGAAGTAAATATTTTATGATGTAAACTTAATTTGTGAGGTTTATATTTTGGGACAGTTGAGAAATGAAAAAAACATGAAACAGCCTTATCTCAGCTGAGTGCGCACAAAAACAGACATAAATAGAAAAACACATCCAAACAGTTACATTATTGCAAAATCAAACACTGAGGGTACATAACTAAATATTTTAAGATGTTAAGTTCATTTGTGAGGTTTGTATTATGGGACAGTAGAAAAATAAATAAAATCTCAATACAGCTTTATCTCAGGGTATTGCAAACACGAACAGACACAAATAGAAAAAAAACATCCAAACATTAAAATCCCATGCAAAATTAATGACTGAGGGAACAGAAATATATCTAATGAGATGTAAAGTTCATTTGTGAGGTTTATACTATGGGACATGGAAAAATTATTAAAATCTGAAAACAGCTTTATCTCAGGCTATTGCAAACACGAACAGAAACAAATAGAAAATCACATTCAAAAAGTGAAACTTTGCAAAAGCAAACACTGAGGATACAGAACTAAATATTTTAAGATGTTGACTTCATTTGTGATATTTATATTATGGGACAGTAGAAAAATGGAAAAAAAAAACGAAAACAGCTTTATCGTATTGAAAACACTAACAGACACAAATAGAAAAAAACGTCCGAAAAGTAAAAAACCTTGCAAAGTTAATGACTGAGGGTAAAGAAGTATATCTTATAAGATGTTAAGTTCATTTGTGAGGTTTATACTATGGGCCAGTACAAAAATGAATAAAATCTGTAAACAGCTTTTTCTCAGGGTATTGCAAACACAAACAGACACAAATAGAAAAACACATCCAAAAAGTGAAACTTTTGCAAAAGCCACAACTGAGAGTACAGAAGTAAATATTTTAAGATGTTAACTTCATTTGTGAGATTTATATTATGGGACTGTAGAAAAATGAAAATAATAAACGAAAACAGCTTTATCGTATTGCAAACACGAACAGACACAAATAGAGAAAAGAAGTAAATATTTTTGATGTTAACTTCATTTGTGAGATTTATATTATGGGACGGTAGAAAAATGAAAAAAAAAACAAACAACGAAAACAGCTTTATCTTATTGAAAACACTAACAGACACAAATAGAAAAAAACATCCAAACATTGAAATCCTAGCAAAATTAATGACTGAGGGAACAGAAATATATCTTATAAGATGTAAAGTTTATTTGTGAGGTTTATACTATGGGACAGTAGAATAATGAATAAAATCACAAAACAGCTTCATCTTAGGGTATTGCAAACACGAACAGACACAAATAGAAAAACACATCCAAAAAGTGAAACTTTTGCAAACTCAAACACTGAGGATACAGAACTAAATATTTTAAGATGTAATCTTCATTTGTGAAGTTTGTATTATGGGACAGTACAAAAATGGGAAAAAAAACAGACAAAACGAAAACAGCTTTATCGTATTGAAAACACTAACAGACACAAATAGAAAAAAACGTCCGAAAAGTAAAAAACCTTGCAAAGTTAAAGACTGAGGGTAAAGAAGTATATCTTATAAGATGTTAAGTTCATTTGTGAGGTTTATACTATGGGCCAGTACAAAAATGAATAAAATCTGTAAACAGCTTTATCTCAGGGTATTGCAAACACAAACAGACACAAATAGAAAAACACATCAAAAAAGTGAAACTTTTGCAAAAGCCACAACTGAGAGTACAGAAGTAAATATTTTAAGATGTTAACTTCATTTGTGAGATTTATATTATGGGACGGTAGAAAAATGAAAATAATAAACGAAAACAGCTTTATCGTATTGCAAACACGAACAGACACAAATAGAGAAAAGAAGTAAATATTTTTGATGTTAACTTCATTTGTGAGATTTATATTATGGGACGGTAGAAAAATGAAAAAAAACAAACAACGAAAACAGCTTTATCGTATTGAAAACACTAACAGACACAAATAGAAAAAAACATCCAAACATTGAAATCCTAGCAAAATTAATGACTGAGGGAACAGAAGTATATCTTATAAGATGTTAAGTTCATTTGTGAGGTTTATACTATGGGCCAGTACAAAAATGAATAAAATCTGTAAACAGCTTTATCTCAGGGTATTGCAAACACAAACAGACACAAATAGAAAAACACATCCAAAAAGTAAAACTTTTGCACAATCAAACACTAAGGATACAGAAGTAAATATTTTAAGATGTTAACTTCATTTGTGAGATTTATATTTTGGGACAGTAGAAATATGAAAAAAAAACGAAAACAGCTTTATCGTATCGCATACACTAACAGACACAAATAGAAAAAACATCCAAACAGTGAAATCCTAGCAAAATGAATGACTGAGGGTACAGAAGTATTTTTTATACTTCTAAGTTCTATGTTCATCTGTGAAGTTTACATTATGTTACAGTAGAGTAATGAATAAAAATCTGAAAACAGCTTTATCTCAGGGTATTGCAAACACGAACAGACACAAATAGAAAAACACATCCAAAAAGTGAAACTTTTGCAAAAGCCACAACTGAGAGTACAGAAGTAAATATTTTAAGATGTTAACGTCATTTGTGAGATTTATATTATGGGACGGTAGAAAAATGAAAATAATAACCGAAAACAGCTTTATCGTATTGCAAACACGAACAGACACAAATAGAGAAAAGAAGTAAATATTTTTGATGTTGACTTCATTTGTGAGATTTATATTATAAGACGGTAGAAAAATGAAAATAATAAACGAAAACAGCTTTATCGTATTGAAAACACTAACAGACACAAATAGAAAAAAACGTCCGAAAAGTAAAAAACCTTGCAAAGTTAATGACTGAGGGAACAGAAGTATATCTTATAAGATGTTAAGTTCATTTGTGAGGTTTATACTATGGGCCAGTACAAAAATGAATAAAATCTGTAAACAGCTTTATCTCAGGGTATTGCAAACACAAACAGACACAAATAGAAAAACACATCCAAAAAGTAAAACTTTTGCACAATCAAACACTAAGGATACAGAAGTAAATATTTTAAGATGTTAACTTCATTTTGTGAGATTTATATTTTGGGACAGTAGAAATATGAAAAAAAAACGAAAACAGCTTTATCGTATCGCATACACTAACAGACACAAATAGAAAAAACATCCAAACAGTGAAATCCTAGCAAAATGAATGACTGAGGGTACAGAAGTATTTGTTATACTTCTAAGTTCTATGTTCATCTGTGAAGTTTACATTATGTTACAGTAGAGTAATGAATAAAAATCTGAAAACAGCTTTATCTCAGGGTATTGCAAACACAAACAGACACAAATAGAAAAACACATCCAAAAATTAAAACTTTTGCAAAAGCCACAACTGAGAGTACAGAAGTAAATATTTTAAGATGTTAACGTCATTTGTGAGATTTATATTATGGGACGGTAGAAAAATGAAAATAATAAACGAAAACAGCTTTATCGTATTGCAAACACGAACAGACACAAATAGAGAAAAGAAGTAAATATTTTTGATGTTAACTTCATTTGTGAGATTTATATTATGGGACGGTAGAAAAATGAAAAAACAAACAAACAACGAAAACAGCTTTATCGTATTGAAAACACTAACAGACACAAATAGAAAAAAACATCCAAACATTGAAATCCTAGCAAAATTAATGACTGAGGGAACAGAAGTATATCTTATAAGATGTAAAGTTTATTTGTGAGGTTTATACTATGGGACAGTAGAAAAATGAATAAAATCACAAAACAGCTTCATCTTAGGGTATTGCAAACACGAACAAACACAAATAGAATAACACATCCAAAAAGTAAAACTTTTGCAAACTCAAACACTGAGGATACAGAACTAAATATTTTAAGATGTAATCTTCATTTGTGAAGTTTGTATTATGGGACAGTACAAAAATGGGAAAAAAAAACAAACAAAACGAAAACAGCTTTATCGTATTAAAAACACTAACAGACACAAATAGAAAAAA
>NW_025322434.1:0-18098 GCF_019176455.1 Solea senegalensis
ACACAAAGAGACACTAATAGAAAAACACATCCCAACAGTGAAATCATTGCAAAATCAAACACTGAGGGTACAGAAGTATAACTTTTAAGATGTTAACTTCATTTGTGAGTTTTATGTAACGAGACAGTAGAAAAATTAAAAAAGTCACGAAACAGCCTTATCTCAGCTGAATACGCACACAAAGAGACACTAATAGAAAAACACATCCCAACAGTGAAATCATTACAGTATCAAACACTGAAAAAGTCACTAAACGTCTTATCTCAGCTGAATGCGCACACAAAGAGACACTAATAGAAAAACACATACCAACAGTGAAATCATTGCAAAATCAAACACTGAGGGTCACTAAACGCCTTATCTCAGCTGAATGCGCAGACAAAGAGACACTAATAGAAAAACACATACCAACAGTGAAATCATTACAGTATCAAACACTGAAAAAGTCACTAAACGCCTTATCTCAGCTGAATGCGCACACAAAGAGACACTAATAGAAAAAAACATCCCAACAGTGAAATCATTGCAAAATAAAACACTGAGGGTACAGAAGTATAACTTTTAAGATGTTAACTTCATTTGTGAGTTTTATGTAACGAGACAGTAGAAAAATTAAAAAAGTCACGAAACAGCCTTATCTCAGCTGAATGCGCACACAAAGAGACACTAATAGAAAACACATTCCAACAGTGAAATCATTACAGTATCAAACACCGAAAAAGTCACTAAACGCCTTATCTCAGCTGAATGCGCACACAAAGAGACACTAATAGAAAAACACATCCCAACAGTGAAATCATTGTAAAATCAAACACTGAGGGTACAGAAGTATAACTTTTAAGATGTTAACTTCATTTGTGAGTTTTATGTAACGAGACAGTAGAAAAATTAAAAAAGTCACGAAACAGCCTTATCTCAGCTGAATGCCACACAAAGATACACTAATAGAAAAACACATCCCAACAGTGAAATCATTGCAAAATCAAATGAGGGTACAAAGCAATTTTAAGATGTTAACTTCATTGTGAGTTTTATGTCACGAGACAGTAGAAAAATAAAAAAGTCACTTAACAGCCTTATCTCAGCTGAATGCGCACACAAAGAGACACTAATAGAAAAACACATCCCAACAGTGAAATCATTACAGTATCAAACACTGAAAGAGTCACTAAACGCCTTATCTCAGCTGAATGCGCACACAAAGAGACACTAATAGAAAAACACATCCCAACAGTGAAATCATTGCAAAATCAAACACTGAGGGTACGGAAGTATAACTTTTAAGATGTTAACTTCATTTGTGAGTTTTATGTAACGAGACAGTAGAAAAATTAAAAAAGTCACTAAACAGCCTTATCTCAGCTGAATGCGCACACAAAGAGACACTAATAGAAAAACACATCCCAACAGTGAAATCATTACAGTATCAAACACTGAAAAAGTCACTAAACGCCTTATCTCAGCTGAATGCGCACACAAACAGACACTAATAGAAAAACACATCCCAACAGTGAAATCATTACAGTATCAAACACTGAAAAAGTCACAAAACGCCTTATTTCAGCTGAATGCTCACATAAAGAGACACTAATAGAAAAACACATCCCAACAGTGAAATCATTGCAAAATCAAACACTGAGGGTACGGAAGTATAACTTTTAAGATGTTAACTTAATTTGTGAGTTTTATGTTACGAGACAGTAGAAAAATTAAAAAAGTCACTAAACAGCCTTATCTCAGCTGAATGCGCACACAAAGAGACACTAATAGAAAAACACATCCCAACAGTGAAATCATTGCAAAATCAAACACTGAGGCTACAGAAGTATAACTTTTAAGATGTTAGCTTCATTTGTGAGGTTTATGTTACGGGATAGCAGGAAAACCAAAAAAGTCCGAAAACAGCCTTATCTCGGCTAAATGCGCACACAGACAGACAGCAATAGAAAAACACATCCCAACAGTGAAATAATGATTTCAATGTTGGGATGTGTTTTTCTATTGCTGTTTTTCTATTTTGCCATTGTTTGCAATGGCAAAATCAAAAACTGATGGTACAGAAGTATATCTTTTAAGATGTTAACTTCATTTGTGAGGTTTATGTTATGGGACAGTAGAAAAATGAAAACAATTACAAAAACATTTATTCTCTGAAGCTCTGCCAGACCAGGGTAAGAGCCAGTAGAGATTATTCCTGCTGATGCTTCCATTTGGTCAGCTGTCACTCTGATTGGTAAATAATTGAATTAACCCCATTGAAAATATTATGCTGTATGTCATTCAAACAAGTAGCTACATCTTATATTATTTTGACTGTGATAAATTTTATAATCATTCATGCACTGATTTCATATACTGATTAACATCTTGTTTTACACTAGATACACCTTGTGTAGGAGTGACACAGGCAGTGGCAGTCACTTACGTTTCCTGACGTCTTAATTTGTGCTCATCTGAAGTGAAACAAAACCCTGAACTTTCATTAACATTAAAACAAGGCCAGACCAAAAGTTTCACTCCCAAGGCTGGAGTATGCCAGATGTAATATTATTAGATATTCATGTGGATGTTATGAATTTGATGCACAAGCCTGTTTTCTTTGTGTATTACCTTAATGACTCTGTCCTGGCAGTGCTGGATGATCTTACACAGCTCCTCTGTACCCTGAGACTCGAGACTCTGATGAAGGATCTGCTCAAACATCTAGTAAAAGACAATTTGTAGTTTTGTACCTAACTTTGTGACATACATGCATGTAACACCAGACAAACTGACTCATATAGGAATATCCCATGAAATAATGATAATATATGATAATGTACTACACCCAGTTCCACAGTCTGTATTGTGGCATGTCTGTAGACAACTATATTTATTTAACTGTCGACTGAGTTATCAAACCCGCCAAAAGATGTTCGCCTTTAGTTCTACTGTGTCCTTGATCAATGCCACAGTCAGAACCTCATCATCCAACTATTTGACAAACTCTAGTCAAACAGGAGCTACAGTTTGTGCTCATGATCAAGAAATAAAATGAGTGTCAATAAAATGATTAGCTCTCATAGAAACTTCCCATTGTGTTAACCAGTTAACCACCACTAACCAGTCTATAGACTAACATAGTCTAATATAGATTAACCAGTCTACTGGTTAGTCAGTAGTTGAGGTTTCACCTCTCTCATGGGGATCTGGGCCCTTTGGACAAACACTGACAGGCTGCTCACGTCAAACTGTTGCTGCAGACCCTCAAGGCTCAGGTTCACCACCTTCTCATAGCAGCTGTGCATCTTAACTGGATGGAAAGCCAGCATGGAGATCTTCTCCATGTGCTGAGGAGGAAGACAAGAAGAGAGGAAGGGAGAGGAAGAGATAGATGAGGCATGGACAGATTTGGGAAAAATGTATAATTGTGTCTCACAATAAATATAATACTGCAAAAGTATCACTAATGTTACACTAGACAAATGCTGTTTAAATCACAAACATATTTGGAATAGGAGTATAGGAATTGCAGACAGATAACATTTGTTTTGTAAAGATCCAGATTCTTGTGCTTCAACTAAGAAAATCAGAGTGCATTTTCTATACATAATCATTATATATTGTGCTTCAATTTATTTTCTCATGTTATGGGTTTTATTTAAAGCGGCACAGTTTTCAACCTTCACGTAATGTCTCTAAGCAGGGATGGGAAGTATTTCTGATACATGTATTAAAAAAATACATATTTAAAATACAAAATATGCTCTTTTCTGGAGATGATGAAAATTCCTTCATATTTTGTACCAATATATTTCCATTATGTGTACTTCATTTAAAATACTGTAACATACATCCTTTGAAAAAAAGTGATGACATAAGAAGACAAATTGTAGGATGCTGCTTCAGATTGGACGTCATGGTGCGTGTGCCTACTTTAATTTGCCAGGACTTGTTAAGATCACAATTAGTCTACATAAAAATTGAATTGAGTCAAGCGATTACCGTCAGAGCTGAGTTTCAAGACTTTAGAACTCACTCTGTCGTTTACATCGATGACAGTGTTAAAGTCGCCACACAAAATAATTTTGTATCCGACCAATAGCAGTTCTTTTAAAAAGTTGAAAATTTTTTGATCTCTCATGAGAGGTGTACACGTGTATCATTCATATTTTTTCTCCTCGGTAAAAACAATCCAACATGAGCAATCTACAAGGAATTAAATTAGGAATTAATTTGTTTTACGAATAATAGTGACATCACCAGTTTTAAAAAAAGATCCCACCATCAGCTTTACTTTGGCCAATAGAAATTACACTTAGACCTTTGTTCCACATGCTGGATACCTTTACTCTTTACTTGTGTTCAGTCTCAGTTCTTGACAACATAATATGTCAAAGTCAGTTTTCAACAAGAATTTAATTTGTTGGGCTCTAAAAGAATTTGATTGGATGCCATGGGCATTCCAAGATGAAACTTTGGGGAAGGTCATACATGTTTGGGGGGAAGCTATGGTGTGGGTTTGTCGTCATTTTATGACTGAAACTACAAGCTTTTATTTTATTTTTCTCTACCTCTACAAAAGGTATTTCATGATCATCATCAAATAAATAAAATAAAGTTTAGTTGGGGTGGCAAAAGACCCACAATAAGACTGGAAACTCTCTAGCTGCCAAAAGAAGAAGGAGAGATGAAAATTACGAATACTACCATGCGGCCCAATTCAGATATATTGTAGGTTGGTGCAAACGAGACACAGTGAAATGAAATAGAAAAAAAGTTTGGAGAAAACCCAGTACAGAATATAATTGGGGATAAAGAAACATAGAAGAAGATTCAAAACCAAACAATGTTCACATACGGGTGGAGTGGCTCAGTGGTTAAGACCGGTACCCCGTGTGCGAAAGACATCATGGTCGCAAGTTCGATTCCACCCCTGGCTGATTGTACTCAATTCCATTGTAAGTCGCTTTGGATAAAAGTGTCTGCTAAATGACATGTAATGTAACATACAAAATATAGTTCAGCATAATAAAAAAATATAAGATACAGAAAGACACTAATTTATTGAATATGATAGCAATTTTACACTGACTATGTACGATATAGGATTTGAACAGTGGACAACCAAGGGAATCACAGCATGGTGTGTTTTGGTAAAAGATGGACAGCTGGAGAGTTTCCAAAATATGACAGAAAAAAAGGATTTAGATGATCAATCATGATTTCTGTGGATTCCTGCAACTTAGAGACTACTATATGAAAGAGATCAGGATGGACCCCTACTGAGAAGTGAATAGTGTGATCCAGATCATCATAATCAACGCATACAAAGAAACCACAATTAGAATTATATTGGGACTATATAAAAAATGGCTACAAAATACATAAAAGAAAGATGGGAATCAGAATTTAACATAAAAATTAGTGATGACGATTGGCTAAGATTGGTATAATCTGCCAGGCATTAGCCTCATGTATGAAACAAAGTGATTTTGGAGCAGAGACATATTTAGGGTACAAGGTCAGTGACTTAATGACAAGTACAAATGAGCATTTCATGGGTTGTACTGGCAACAGATATGACAAATGTTGGGTGGCAGGGAGATTTTCTTTTTAATCAGTCTTGAATATGTCAAAGGTTACCCACAATATTAACTTTGAAGCATTGTTAGTTTTGTGTAGCATCAGATAAAACATGTACTCCCTCCCCTCTTAATTTGAAAAGAGGACATTTGTAATATGGAAATGATTGAATATTTGGTAGTTTTGAGGAGGACTGATGCAGGACAAAAGTATTAATCTTTATGACAACAATTCTTGGGAGTGAACATTCCTGCCATATACTCAAGTGTATGGTGAAAACAATGTTCAGTGTTCTATTGATCTATTAATAAAATGTTTTCATTTGAATTCCAATTTGCCAAGAGACCTTCTTACAATGAAGCAGAATCCAGTCATGTTAACTGTGAATGGAAAAGACTGTCATAAAAAAATAAAAAAATAATTACAACAGGATACCTGCAGCAGCAGCACCAGCGAAGCTCTCTGAACAGATCAGCAATGTGACCCACAGTCCTCACACCCGAAGACGCAGCCGAAAAACAGCAAGCGGTTCCGCAAAGACGGGAGCTTTGCAGCTGCGGTCTGGGTGAGAGGACATCGGTTCTCACAGTGGAACTGTTCAGACAGAAAGTCTGGCTCCCGTGTAACGTCGCACACGACACCATCTCAGAGATATCTCAGACATAGGATACTGACTGTATTTAAACCCTAAACTTTCGCAAAAAACAGCAAAGCGAAAAAGAAAAAAAAGAGCATGGAACATTTACATGTGCATATATTATTATTAACTATATTTCGATTAATTTGTGTGTGTGTTTAACTACATGTGTCTGTCTGTATGTATGTATTTTCAATGAGTGAAAAGACGTAGTTACTGTAATTAACGAACACATTTTAGCAACAACTCTTTAGCCACCTGGCCTGCTGTTTAGCTCATGATAATAATGTAAAAATTCACTTACCTCTAAATTTTTGAGCATCTTCCTGTGACATGTCAATAGCCTCTGTCTACCACCAACTTCCCCAGTAATTCCTTGGCGACTGACGCTGCAACCAGAGCCGGATTAACGCAAAGGCAAACTAGGCACGTGCCTAGGGGACAATCAAAACCAAAAAATGACTTGGTCCGCGTTTCAAGATGATTTACACTCCTCGTCCTGATGACGCAACGCTGTCAGGGCGCACTGAGGACAGTCAGCTCCGATCGACAGTCGCGCTGGGGGCAGGCGAGCGGGAGGAGCCGCAGCGAATGCACATGTCCACGGCGAGGTCCGGGCGAAGGTTCACTGTAAACCACCTTCGTGTTCTCACATCAAGTTCAAATCGACATGATACACAGGCACCTACACATACAAAGAGGCTCATACACACATTCACTCCTTTGAGTAAAAAAAACAAACAGGCATCTTGAGGGACATCAAAGACTTGCCCTCTACGTGAACCCAAACAAAAGTCTGGTTTTGTTTACACAGGTGCAATTACAGGTAAACACAATGTTTCACTTTGTTTGGGGCTCAATTCATCCTGACTGTCAAAGACACAGCCTCAGACGCTGAAGACCTCGACCTCATCAACATCAGTCACAATGTACTGAAAAAGAAAAAGGTTAAATAATTTATCAAAACTGACCCTAACCATATCATATTATAGTGATTACATGTAAAATAATTACATCAACTCAAACATAAGCTAGATGTTTTGATGTTTTGTTTTGTGTGATCATCCGTTTTTGATGAAGTCTAAAATCCATAATTTGTATTAGTAGTGTATAATTTCACTTTCACTGAACTCAGTACCATGTATACTAGTAGTATGGAGTACTTTTACTTTATACATTTTGGAGGAATATAGTGTCAAAGTTCACTTTTTGCAACAAACAATAGGGTAATCATTTTTGATGAAGTATAAAATCCTTATTTTTTATCTGTAGTTTATGATCTTACTTTCCCTGGATTCAGTACCTCTTGTACTTCATATGCTATTAATATGAAGTACTTTTAATGTATACATTTGGAGTAACCTGGGTTCCCTTCACACCAAGCAGTCTTATTTCTGGTTTTCAAAATAAAGACCAAGTTCAAAATAAATCGGATGTGATTACAACATACTGAAAAATAAATGTTCAAATTATATGTCAATTTAATTTATTATATAACAATTATATCACATTATAGTGGGTACATGTAAAATAATTGTTGAATATTTTCTAGTTTCTGTCATTTTTCAGCTTCTTAAATGTGAATATTTTTGACTTTTGGTTGCAATTATAGGACACAGCCTGAGATGCTGAAGTCACAATGTACTGATTATATATTAATTATATATCAAAACAAACCCCAAGCCTATCACATTATAGTGAATACATGTAAAATAATTACATCAAATCAAGCATAAGGTAGATGTATTGTATGGCCTGTGTAATCATCCGTTTTAAGTATAAAATTAATTCATATATTAGTAGTATGGAGTACTTTTATTGTATACTTATTGAGTAATCCTGGGTCAAATTTCCCTTCTTTTTTTTTTACACCTGCACAATGATAACAATGTTCTTCTTGGTGCCAGTGATTTTATTGTGCAAGAAACACTGTGAATCTGTGAATATAATAGAGAAGACATGAATAATTCATGAATAACCATCCATAATCTGTGAGGCGCTCTCTTTACTGTGAACTTCAAGTGGCAGTCACTCATTCATCATCCTCACGCTGACACCTACTGGCGAGAAACGGTATTGTAACTTGAGTTTTTGCTGTTTTTTTGTTGTTTTTTTTACAGATGACACAAGGCCTTTGAAATGATATAAGCAAGAAAAATAATGGGGGGCATACTTCATATATGCTTTTACTGTATATGTTTTGGAGGAATATAGGGTCAAACTTCACTTTTTGCAACAAATAACAGGGTAATAATTTTTTTGGCTATCAGGCAACTGTAATTTCACAGTATTGTTTTGTCAGCTGCCTAAATTATGTAAAATCCGATTAATGCTATGCTATTTATTTAAATCAAGTCTCTAACACAACAAAGTGTGTAATAAATGAGGGTTAGAGTTTGGGTTATTACATGAAAGCCAGTGCATCTGAATACTTTTCATACTTTTCAGATGCACTGATTTGATTACACTGAAATGATTTTCTTCACACATTTTGAATTTGAAAATGCTCAATGGGACCTGAGGAAGTGGACCGGAGGTATTGCCAAGGGGGAAGTAATCCTCACAGCAGGCTCCCTGCTAAGTGAAATTAATTTTTGTGTTGGGGATAGATACAACTGCTCAAATGGATCAAATACCTGAAACTGTGATAGAATTCCAAGTATCAACAAACCGTTGGATTCCGATGCTGGCAGCTCAGGTTTGACACATATCAAGAAGCTCTTGGTCCACCAGGTGAACCAAGGCGGCCTTCAGTGGAAGTGTTGTTCACTTCCTGTGGTTCTGTAAAAATGCAGGGCAGAAGGGAATGAAAAAAAGTTTTCTGTTGCTTTTAGGTTTCAAGCCCAGTCAATGGAACACATTTTAGGAAATATTAATATTATTCCAAGATTATCTTTTACTTTTCACATGCTATATAACTCAGAAAAGATTTGTGGGAAAAAGAAATGCAAATAATTTCATGACCACTGTCTGATATAATCTATCGATAATCTATATGTCTATAATCGATATAATGTATCGATATAGACACACAGGAGCTATATACACAACCACCCAGACACTCCACTGTCCAAGTACTGAAAAATACATACCCACACACATCACATATGGTAAATACCCTTGTTAATGCTTTCTCCTGTTCTTCATCATCTTTAGCTTGTTTTGGTGTTTCATTTTTGTTATCCTCCTGCAGAGTTTTAATTGTGTCAAGTCAGCAGTTCTGACATGCCTTCATCTTCAAGTTCACTTAGCTCATCACGTTCAACATAGTTAATAATATGGGAAACAAGAGCGCTACGTGTTTTACCTACAATATCTATTTGGTATATGCCTGATATTCCAAGAAGGTCAATTAATTGCATTAACTGAGCTGCGGTAAGTTGGAAAAGAGCTCCTTTAATCTCAAACTTCATGTTCTCAACCTCTGGATCCATTTTGGCAGGTGAGTGACAAGCAATGCTGTCACTCACACTGTCAGTCACTGTAAATCTGCGAGAAACTCCAATCAGGAGCCAGCATTTCAAAAAGCTCATGGGGTTCAATAAGAGCAGTGTTTCCAGTCAAACTGACGGTGCCAAACACTTTGTGTGGAGGTGCTGTGATATCAGTGGCTCCCACTCTTCTACAGAAAGAAAGGAAAACAAGCTGATGTTCATAAATATGAAGATGTAAGTCGCTTTGATGAAACG
Source organism: Solea senegalensis (assembly GCF_019176455.1). Taxonomy (NCBI): domain Eukaryota; kingdom Metazoa; phylum Chordata; class Actinopteri; order Pleuronectiformes; family Soleidae; genus Solea; species Solea senegalensis. The sequence goes on from NW_025322434.1 coordinate 9,892, forward strand.
TCTGCTAAATGACATGTAAAAGATGAATGAACCAGTTTCAAAAGTTCATATTACTCAATCAGCAAAACACACTCACACACACGCACGCAAAAATTGTATGCCAAAATAAGTCATGTGTCGTATATTAAACAGTCTATCAGACTATTTTTTGATTTTTATTACCATATTTATACGTTACTACAAGGCTCTATTAAATGCTATTAAATTATCCTTATCTTATCCATTGCCAGTGTCATTGTTAAGGCAGTAGTACCAGTAAATCACCAATAGGTGTCAGCATTGCTATGTAAACAAGAAAATCAGCAAATAAGATAAATGTTGTAAGCTATTGCATTTTGCAGAAAATCTTAATTAAATGTGTTGATTAAATTTAATAGTTTAATAAGTAGTCAAATATACAATGAAACCAATACAATTTGCAGTAAGAGAAACTGTGCTGTAGTGGTAAAGAGGTTTATTTTCATGGACAAGCATCACCTCTCTTGCATTTTCTTGTATTCAACACTCAGCAGCTCAGCTCCTGGTCTGGACTGTTCAGCAGGTTTCTCCACTGGTCTGGATGTTTCTCTGGATGGTGTACTGTGCAGTGCTGTTTTTGGAAGCCATTCTAGATTTAGTCTTAGTTTTAGTCTTTTGGACTAAAACGCTTATTAGTTTTAGTCACGTTTCAGTGATTTCTATAGTGCACTGTCACACATAAGTTTGACATGAAATGGGGCGAAGGTGGCTTACAGTGAACCCCCACCCGGACTGCGCAGCGGACATGTGCACTCGCTGCAGCTTCTCCCGCCCGCCTGCCTCCAGCGCGACTGTCGATCGGAGCAGACTGTCCTCAGTGCGCCCTGACAGCGTTGCGTCATCAGGACGAGGAGTGTAAATCGTCTTGAAACGCGAACCAAGTCATTTTTAGGTTTTGATTGTCCCCTTGCAAATCGGGCCCGAGGCACGTGCCTAGTTTGCCTTTGCGTTAATCCGGCTCTGGTTGCAGCATCAGTCGCTGACCAAGGAATTACTGGGCAAGTTGGCGGTAGACGGGAGCTATTGATATGTCACAGGAAGATGCTCAAAAGTTTAGAGGTAAGTGAAATTTTACATTATTATCATGAGCTAAACAGCAGGCCAGGTGGCTAAAGAGTTGTTGCTAAAATGTGTTTGTTAATTACAGTAACTACGTCTTTTCACTCAGTAATACATACATACATACACATGTATTTAATCACAGGGGTACCCTAACCCACGAATTAATCGAAATATAGTTAATAATAATACATGCACGTGTAAATGTTCCATGCTCTTTTTTTTCTTTTTCGCTTTGCTGTTTTTTAGTGTACGAAAGTTTAGTGTTTAAATACAGTCAGTATCCTATCTCTGAGATGGTGTTGTGTGCGACGTTACACGGGAGCCAGACTTTCTGTCTGAACAGTTCCACTGTGAGAACCGATGTCCTCTCACCCGGACCCGCAGCTGCAAAGCTCCCGTCTTCGCGGAACCGCTTGCTGTGTTTCGGCTGCGTCTTCGGTTGTGAGGACTGTGGGTCACATTGCTGATCTGTTCAGAGAGCTTTGCTGGTGCTGCTGCTGCAGGTATCCTGTTGTAATTATTATTTTTTTTTTATGACAGTCTTTTCCATTCTTACAACGACCAGTTAACGTGACTGGATTCTGCTTCATTGTAAGAAGGTATTAATAGATCAATTAACACTGAACATTGATTTCACCATACACTTGAGTATATGGCAGGAATGTTCACTCCCAAGAATTGTTGTCATAAAAGATTAATACTTTTGTAATTTTTCTACTGTCCCATTATTAGAAGTAACCCTCATAAATGAAGTTAACATCTTATAAGATATATACTTCTGTACCGTCAGTGTTTGATTTTGCAATGATTTCACTGTTTGGATGTGTTTTTCTATTGGTGTCTATTTGTGTGCGTAATACGCTGAGATAAGGCTGTTTTTGGATTTTTTTTCAGTTTTCTACTGTCCCATAACATAAACCTCACAAGTGAAGTTAACATCTTAAAACATTTAGTTATATACCCTCAGTGTTTGATTTTGCAATGATTTCACTCTTGGGATTTGTTTTTCTATTGATGTCTTTCTGTGTGTGCATTACACTGAGATAAGGCTATTTCCAGGACTCGGCACGAGACTGGCGTCGTTCTGCTTGTCTTGGGACCCCAAACGATATATGAAATTTCACACTCCTGCGACCTGTAGAAATGTAGTTCCTCCAAAACTTCTACTCTGGCCAAAGGGTCTAAGACTGTATAGAGTCTAACACGACCTGATTTTCAGTTTTTGGACACAGGACAAACAGGACTTTGGGCTTTTTTCCCCTGGCCAAAAAAGACTGCCAAAAAGACTGTCTGTAAAATTCAAACATAAAAAAGGTGGGAAACTGTCTTTTCTTCAATAATTCCTAAAGGCATTAAGCCAGGAGTCTGATTTTTCCGTATGTGTATCAGGGACTCGTGGCTGATCCAGGGTGTCTTGTTTCAGACCTGTGCAACCTTCGGAAAGGTCAAAGGTCAGTCGTTCGGGTGTGTTTTTTGTAATAATTCCTAAGGGCATTAAGCCAGGAGTCAGATTTTTCCGTATGTGTATCAGGGACTAAGGCTGATCTAGGGTGCCGAGTTTTAGACCTGTGCAACCTTTGTAAAGGTCAAAGGTCAGCCGTTTGGGAGTGTTTTTTATAATAATTCCTAAAGACATTGAGCCAGGAGTCTAATTTTTCCGTATGTGTATCAGGGACTAAGGCTAATCTAGGGTGCCGAGTTTCAGACCTGTGCAACATTCGGAAAGGTCAAAGGTCAGCCGTTTGGGTGTGTTTTTTATATTAATTTCTAAAGGCATTAAGCCAGGAGTCTGATTTTTCCGTATTTGTATCAGGGACTAAGGCTGATCCAGGGTGCCGAGTTTCAGACCCGTGCAACCTTCGAAAAGGGAACAGAAGTATATCTTATAAGATTTCAACTTTATTTGTGAGGTTTATGTTATGGGACAGTGGAAAAATGAAAAATATCAGAAAAATCCTTATCTCAGCTGAATGTGCACAAAAACAGATACAGATAGAAAAACACATCCGAACAGTGAAATCTTTGCAAAATCAAACACTGAGGGTACAGAAGTATATCTTATAAGATTTTAACTTTATTTGTGAGGTTTATGTTATGGGACAGTAGAAAAATATCCGAAAAATCCTTATCTCAGCTGAATGTCCACAAAAACAGACACAGATAGAAAAACACATGCAAACAGTGAAATCATTGCAAAATCAAACACTGAGGGTACAGAAGTATATCTTATAAGATGTTAACTTTATTTATGAGGTTTATGTTATGGGACAGTAGGAAAATGAAAAATATCAGAAAAATCCTTATCTCAGCTGAATGTGCACAAAAACAGACACAGATAGAAAAACACATGCCAACAGTGAAATCATTGCAAAATCAAACACTGAGGGTACAGAAGTATATCTTATAAGATGTTAACTTTATTTATGAGGTTTATGTTATGGGACAGTAGGAAAATGAAAAATATCAGAAAAATCCTTATCTCAGCTGAATGTGCACAAAAACAGATACAGATAGAAAAACACATCCGAACAGTGAAATCATTGCAAAATCAAACACTGAGGGAACAGAAGTATATCTTTTAAGATTTAAACTTTATTTGTGAGGTTTATGTTATGGGACAGTGGAAAAATGAAAAATATCAGAAAAATCCTTGTCTCAGCTGACTGTGCACAAAAACAGATACAGATAGAAAAACACATCCGAACAGTGAAATCTTTGCAAAATCAAACACTGAGGGTATATAACTATATCTTATAAGATTTTAACTTTATTTGTGAGGTTTATGTTATGGGACATTAGAAAAATATCCGAAAAATAAACATAAACCTCACAAATTAAGGTAAAATCTTATAAGATATACTTCTGTACCCTCAGTTTTTGATTTTGCAATGATTTCACTGTTTTTAAATGTGATTTTCTATTTGTGTCTGTTTTTGTGCGCATTCAGCAAGGATACGGCTGTTTTCTGATATTTTTTATTTTCCACTGTCCCATAACATAAACCTCACAAATAAAGTTGAAATCTTATAAAATATAGTTATATACCCTCAGTGTTTAATTTTACAATGATTTCACTGTTTGCATGTGTTTTTCTATCTGTATCTGTATTTGTGCACATTCAGCTGAGATAAGGATTTTTCTGATATTTTTCATTTTTCCACTGTCCCATAACATAAACCTCACAAATAAAGTTAAAATCTTATGAGATATAGTTATATACCCTCAGTGTTTAATTTTGCAATGATTTCACTGTGTGCATGTGTTTTTCTATCTGTGTCTGTTTTAGTGCACATTCAGCTGAGATAAGGATTTTTCTGATATTTTTTGATTTTTCTACTGTCCCATAACATAAACCTCACAAATAAAGTTAAAATCTTATAAGATATAGTTATATACCCTCAGTGTTTGATTTTGCAAAGATTTCACTGTTCGGATGTGTTTTTCTATCTGTACCTGTTTTTGTGCACATTCAGCTGAGATAAGGATTTTTCTGATATTTTTCATTTTTCCACTGTCCCATAACATAAACCTCACAAATAAAGTTGAAATCTTATAAGATATACTTCTGTCCCCTCAGTGTTTGATTTTGCAATGATTTCACTGTTTGCATGTGTTTTTCTATCTGTGTTTGTTTTTGTGGACATTCAGCTGAGATAAGGATTTTTCGGATATTTTTTTACATTACATTACATTACATGTACATGTTTTTTACATTACATTACATGTCATATTTTTCTACTGTCCCATAACATAAACCTCACAAATAAAGTTAAAATCTTATAAGATATACTTCTGTACCTTCAGTGTTTGATTTTGCAATGATTTCACTGTTTGCATGTGTTTTTCTATCTGTGTCTGTTTTTGTGCACATTCAGCTGAGATAAGGATTTTTCGGATATTTTTCTACTGTCCCATAACATAAACCTCACAAATAAAGTTAAAATCTTATAAGATATACTTCTGTACCCTCAGTGTTTGATTTTGCAATGATTTCCCTGTTTGCATGTGTTTTTCTATCTGTGTCTGTTTTTGTGCACATTCAGCTGAGATAAGGATTTTTCTGATATTTTTCATTTTTCCACTGTCACATAACATAAACTTTACAAATAAAGTTAAAATCTTATAAGATATACTTCTATAACCTCAGTGTTTGATTTTGCAATGATTTCACTGTTTGCATGCGTTTTTCTATCTGTGTCTGTTTTTGTGCACATTCAGCTGAGATAAGGATTTTTCTGATATTTTTCATTTTCCTACTGTCCCATAACATAAACCTCACAAATAAAGTTGAAATCTTATAAAATATAGTTATATATCCTCAGTGTTTAATTTTGCAATGATTTCACTGTTTGCATGTGTTTTTCTATCTGTATCTGTTTTAGTGCACATTCAGCTGAGATAAGGATTTTTCTGATATTTTTCCACTGTCCCATAACATAAACCTCACAAATAAAGTCAAAATCTTATAAGATATACTTCTATACCCTCAGTGTTTGACTTTGCAATGATTTCACTGTTTGGATGTGTTTTTCTATTTGTCTCTGTTTTTGTGTGCATTCAGCAGGGATATGGCTGTTTTCTGATTTTTTTTTTCATTTTTCTACTGTCCCATAACATAAACCTCACAAATAAAGTTAAAATCTTATAAGATATACTTCTGTACCCTCAGTGTTTGATTTTGCAATGATTTCACTGTTTGCATGTGTTTTTCTATTTGTGTCTGTTTTTGTGCACATTCAGCAGGTATATGGCTGTTTTCTCATTTTTTTTCATTCTTCTAATGTCCCATAACATAAACCTCACAAGTAAGGTCAAAATCTTATAAGATATAGTTATATACCCTCAGTGTTTGATTTTGCAATGATTTCACTGTTTGCATGTGTTTTTCTATCTGTATCTGTTTTTGTGCACATTCAGCTGAGATAAGGATTTTTCTTATATTTTTCATTTTTCCACTGTCCCATAACATAAACCTCACAAATGAAGTTAAAATCTTATAAGATATACTTCTGTACACTCAGTGTTTGATTTTGCAATGATTTCACTGTTTGCATGTGTTTTTCTATCTGTGTCTGTTTTTGTGCACATTCAGCAGGGATACGGCTGTTTTCTGATTTTTTTTCATTCTTCTTCTGTCCCATAACATAGACCTCACAAATAAAGTTAAAATCTATAAGATACAGTTATATACCCTCAGTCTTTGATTTTGCAAAGATTTCACTGTTCGGATGTGTTTTTCTATTTGTGTCTGTTTTTGTGCGCATTCAGCAGGGATAGGGCTGTTTTCTCATTTTTTTCAATTTTTTACTGTCCCATAACAAAAAACCTCACAAATAAAGTTAAAATCTATAAGATATAGTTATATACCCTCAGTGTTTTGATTCAGGAGATATAAGGATTTTTTCTGTTGCAAATAAGGATTAAAATCTTATAAGATATACTTCTGTACCCTCAATGTTTGATTTTGCAAAAGATTTCACTGTTTGGATGTGTTTTCTATCTGTGTCTGTTTTTTGTGCACATTCAGCAGGATCTGACTGTTTTCTGATTACTTTTTCATTCTTCTTCTGTCCCATAACATAAACCTCACAAATAAAGTTAAAATCTTAAGATATAGTTATATACCCTCAATGTTTGATTTTGCAATGATTTTCACTGTTTTTTAAATGTGTTTTCTATTTTTCTCTGTTTTTGTGCGCATTCAGCAGGGATATGGCTGTTTTCTGATTTTTTTTTCATTTTTCTACTGTCCCATAACATAAACCTCACAAATAAAGTTAAAATCTTATGAGATATAGTTATATACCTTCAGTGTTTGATTTTGCAATGATTTCACTGTTTGCATGTGTTTTTCTATCTGTGTCTGTTTTAGTGCACATTCAGCTGAGATAAGGATTTTTCTGATATTTTTTGATTTTTCTACTGTCCCATAACATAAACCTCACAAATAAATTCAAAATCTTATAAGATATACTTCTGTACCCTCAGTGTTTGATTTTGCAAAGATTTCAGTGTTTGGATGTGTTTTTCTATTTGTGTCTGTTTTTGTGCACATTCAGCAGGGATACGGCTGTTTTCTGATTTTTTTTTCATTCTTCTAATGTCCCATAACATAAACCTCACAAATAAAGTTAAAATCTTATAAGATATAGTTATATACCCTCAGTGTTTGATTTTGCAAAGATTTCACTGTTAGGATGTGTTTTTCTATCTGTACCTGTTTTTGTGCACATTCAGCTGAGATAAGGATTTTTCTGATATTTTTCATTTTTCCACTGTCCCATAACATAAATCTCACAAATAAAGTTGAAATCTTATAAGATATACTTCTGTCCCCTCAGTGTTTGATTTTGCAATGATTTCACTGTTTGCATGTGTTTTTCTATCTGTGTTTGTTTTTGTGGACATTCAGCTGAGATAAGGATTTTTCGGATATTTAATTACATTACATTACATTACATGTACATGTTTTTTACATTACATTACATGTCATATTTTTCTACTGTCCCATAACATAAACCTCACAAATAAAGTTAAAATCTTATAAGATATACTTCTGTACCTTCAGTGTTTGATTTTGCAATGATTTCACTGTTTGCATGTGTTTTTCTATCTGTGTCTGTTTTTGTGCACATTCAGCTGAGATAAGGATTTTTCGGATATTTTTCTACTGTCCCATAACATAAACCTCACAAATAAAGTTAAAATCTTATAAGATATACTTCTGTACCTTCAGTGTTTGATTTTGCAATGATTTCACTGTTTGCATGTGTTTTTCTATCTGTGTCTGTTTTTGTGCACATTCAGCTGAGATAAGGATTTTTCGGATATTTTTCTACTGTCCCATAACATAAACCTCACAAATAAAGTTAAAATCTTATAAGATATACTTCTGTACCCTCAGTGTTTGATTTTGCAATGATTTCCCTGTTTGCATGTGTTTTTCTATCTGTGTCTGTTTTTGTGCACATTCAGCTGAGATAAGGATTTTTCGGATATTTTTCTACTGTCCCATAACATAAACCTCACAAATAAAGTTAAAATCTTATAAGATATACTTCTGTACCCTCAGTGTTTGATATTGCAATGATTTCCCTGTTTGCATGTGTTTTTCTATCTGTGTCTGT
>NW_025322435.1:0-10089 GCF_019176455.1 Solea senegalensis
AGCTAAACAGCAGGCCAGGTGGCTAAAGAGTTGTTGCTAAAATGTGTTTGTTAATTACAGTAACTACGTCTTTTCACTCAGTAATACATACATACATACACATGTATTTAATCACAGGGGTACCCTAACCCACGAATTAATCGAAATATAGTTAATAATAATACATGCACGTGTAAATGTTCCATGCTCTTTTTTTTCTTTTTCGCTTTGCTGTTTTTTAGTGTACGAAAGTTTAGTGTTTAAATACAGTCAGTATCCTATCTCTGAGATGGTGTTGTGTGCGACGTTACACGGGAGCCAGACTTTCTGTCTGAACAGTTCCACTGTGAGAACCGATGTCCTCTCACCCGGACCCGCAGCTGCAAAGCTCCCGTCTTCGCGGAACCGCTTGCTGTGTTTCGGCTGCGTCTTCGGTTGTGAGGACTGTGGGTCACATTGCTGATCTGTTCAGAGAGCTTTGCTGGTGCTGCTGCTGCAGGTATCCTGTTGTAATTATTATTTTTTTTTTATGACAGTCTTTTCCATTCTTACAACGACCAGTTAACGTGACTGGATTCTGCTTCATTGTAAGAAGGTATTAATAGATCAATTAACACTGAACATTAATTTCACCATACACTTGAGTATATGGCAGGAATGTTCACTCCCAAGAATTGTTGTCATAAAAGATTAATACTTTGGTAATTTTTCTACTGTCCCATTATTAGAAGTAACCCTCATAAATGAAGTTAACATCTTATAAGATATATACTTCTGTACCGTCAGTGTTTGATTTTGCAATGATTTCACTGTTTGGATGTGTTTTTCTATCGGTGTCTATTTGTGTGCGTAATACGCTGAGATAAGGCTGTTTTTGGATTTTTTTTCAGTTTTCTACTGTCCCATAACATAAACCTCACAAGTGAAGTTAACATCTTAAAACATTTAGTTATATACCCTCAGTGTTTGATTTTGCAATGATTTCACTCTTGGGATTTGTTTTTCTATTGATGTCTTTCTGTGTGTGCATTACACTGAGATAAGGCTATTTCCAGGACTCGGCACGAGACTGGCGTCGTTCTGCTTGTCTTGGGACCCCAAACGATATATGAAATTTCACACTCCTGCGACCTGTAGAAATGTAGTTCCTCCAAAACTTCTACTCTGGCCAAAGGGTCTAAGACTGTATAGAGTCTAACACGACCTGATTTTCAGTTTTTGGACACAGGACAAACAGGACTTTGGGCTTTTTTCCCCTGGCCAAAAAAGACTGCCAAAAAGACTGTCTGTAAAATTCAAACATAAAAAAGGTGGGAAACTGTCTTTTCTTCAATAATTCCTAAAGGCATTAAGCCAGGAGTCTGATTTTTCCGTATGTGTATCAGGGACTCGTGGCTGATCCAGGGTGTCTTGTTTCAGACCTGTGCAACCTTCGGAAAGGTCAAAGGTCAGTCGTTCGGGTGTGTTTTTTGTAATAATTCCTAAGGGCATTAAGCCAGGAGTCAGATTTTTCCGTATGTGTATCAGGGACTAAGGCTGATCTAGGGTGCCGAGTTTTAGACCTGTGCAACCTTTGTAAAGGTCAAAGGTCAGCCGTTTGGGAGTGTTTTTTATAATAATTCCTAAAGACATTGAGCCAGGAGTCTAATTTTTCCGTATGTGTATCAGGGACTAAGGCTAATCTAGGGTGCCGAGTTTCAGACCTGTGCAACATTCGGAAAGGTCAAAGGTCAGCCGTTTGGGTGTGTTTTTTATATTAATTTCTAAAGGCATTAAGCCAGGAGTCTGATTTTTCCGTATTTGTATCAGGGACTAAGGCTGATCCAGGGTGCCGAGTTTCAGCCCCGTGCAACCTTCGAAAAGGGAACAGAAGTATATCTTATAAGATTTCAACTTTATTTGTGAGGTTTATGTTATGGGACAGTGGAAAAATGAAAAATATCAGAAAAATCCTTATCTCAGCTGAATGTGCACAAAAACAGATACAGATAGAAAAACACATCCGAACAGTGAAATCTTTGCAAAATCAAACACTGAGGGTACAGAAGTATATCTTATAAGATGTTAACTTTATTTGTGAGGTTTATGTTATGGGACAGTAGAAAAATATCCGAAAAATCCTTATCTCAGCTGAATGTCCACAAAAACAGACACAGATAGAAAAACACATGCAAACAATGAAATCATTGCAAAATCAAACACTGAGGGTACAGAAGTATATCTTATAAGATGTTAACTTTATTTATGAGGTTTATGTTATGGGACAGTAGGAAAATGAAAAATATCAGAAAAATCCTTATCTCAGCTGAATGTGCACAAAAACAGACACAGATAGAAAAACACATGCCAACAGTGAAATCATTGCAAAATCAAACACTGAGGGTACAGAAGTATATCTTATAAGATGTTAACTTTATTTATGAGGTTTATGTTATGGGTCAGTAGGAAAATGAAAAATATCAGAAAAATCCTTATCTCAGCTGAATGTGCACAAAAACAGATACAGATAGAAAAACACATCCGAACAGTGAAATCATTGCAAAATCAAACACTGAGGGAACAGAAGTATATCTTTTAAGATTTAAACTTTATTTGTGAGGTTTATGTTATGGGACAGTGGAAAAATGAAAAATATCAGAAAAATCCTTGTCTCAGCTGACTGTGCACAAAAACAGATACAGATAGAAAAACACATCCGAACAGTGAAATCTTTGCAAAATCAAACACTGAGGGTATATAACTATATCTTATAAGATTTTAACTTTATTTGTGAGGTTTATGTTATGGGACATTAGAAAAATATCCGAAAAATAAACATAAACCTCACAAATTAAGGTAAAATCTTATAAGATATACTTCTGTACCCTCAGTTTTTGATTTTGCAATGATTTCACTGTTTTTGAATGTGATTTTCTATTTGTGTCTGTTTTTGTGCGCATTCAGCAAGGATACGGCTGTTTTCTGATATTTTTTATTTTCCACTGTCCCATAACATAAACCTCACAAATAAAGTTGAAATCTTATAAAATATAGTTATATACCCTCAGTGTTTAATTTTACAATGATTTCACTGTTTGCATGTGTTTTTCTATCTGTATCTGTATTTGTGCACATTCAGCTGAGATAAGGATTTTTCTGATATTTTTCATTTTTCCACTGTCCCATAACATAAACCTCACAAATAAAGTTAAAATCTTATGAGATATAGTTATATACCTTCAGTGTTTGATTTTGCAATGATTCCACTGTTTGCATGTGTTTTTCTATCTGTGTCTGTTTTAGTGCACATTCAGCTGAGATAAGGATTTTTCTGATATTTTTTGATTTTTCTACTGTCCCATAACATAAACCTCACAAATAAAGTTAAAATCTTATAAGATATAGTTATATACCCTCAGTGTTTGATTTTGCAAAGATTTCACTGTTCGGATGTGTTTTTCTATCTGTACCTGTTTTTGTGCACATTCAGCTGAGATAAGGATTTTTCTGATATTTTTCATTTTTCCACTGTCCCATAACATAAACCTCACAAATAAAGTTGAAATCTTATAAGATATACTTCTGTCCCCTCAGTGTTTGATTTTGCAATGATTTCACTGTTTGCATTTGTTTTTCTATCTGTGTTTGTTTTTGTGGACATTCAGCTGAGATAAGGATTTTTCGGATATTTTTTTACATTACATTACATTACATGTACATGTTTTTTACATTACATTACATGTCATATTTTTCTACTGTCCCATAACATAAACCTCACAAATAAAGTTAAAATCTTATAAGATATACTTCTGTACCTTCAGTGTTTGATTTTGCAATGATTTCACTGTTTGCATGTGTTTTTCTATCTGTGTCTGTTTTTGTGCACATTCAGCTGAGATAAGGATTTTTCGGATATTTTTCTACTGTCCCATAACATAAACCTCACAAATAAAGTTAAAATCTTATAAGATATACTTCTGTACCCTCAGTGTTTGATATTGCAATGATTTCCCTGTTTGCATGTGTTTTTCTATCTGTGTCTGTTTTTGTGCACATTCAGCTGAGATAAGGATTTTTCTGATATTTTTCATTTTTCCACTGTCACATAACATAAACTTTACAAATAAAGTTAAAATCTTATAAGATATACTTCTATAACCTCAGTGTTTGATTTTGCAATGATTTCACTGTTTGCATGCGTTTTTCTATCTGTGTCTGTTTTTGTGCACATTCAGCTGAGATAAGGATTTTTCTGATATTTTTCATTTTCCTACTGTCCCATAACATAAACCTCACAAATAAAGTTGAAATCTTATAAAATATAGTTATATATCCTCAGTGTTTAATTTTGCAATGATTTCACTGTTTGCATGTGTTTTTCTATCTGTATCTGTTTTAGTGCACATTCAGCTGAGATAAGGATTTTTCTGATATTTTTCCACTGTCCCATAACATAAACCTCACAAATAAAGTCAAAATCTTATAAGATATACTTCTATACCCTCAGTGTTTGACTTTGCAATGATTTCACTGTTTGGATGTGTTTTTCTATTTGTCTCTGTTTTTGTGTGCATTCAGCAGGGATATGGCTGTTTTCTGATTTTTTTTTTCATTTTTCTACTGTCCCATAACATAAACCTCACAAATAAAGTTAAAATCTTATAAGATATACTTCTGTACCCTCAGTGTTTGATTTTGCAATGATTTCACTGTTTGCATGTGTTTTTCTATTTGTGTCTGTTTTTGTGCACATTCAGCAGGTATATGGCTGTTTTCTCATTTTTTTTCATTCTTCTAATGTCCCATAACATAAACCTCACAAGTAAAGTCAAAATCTTATAAGATATAGTTATATACCCTCAGTGTTTGATTTTGCAATGATTTCACTGTTTGCATGTGTTTTTCTATCTGTATCTGTTTTTGTGCACATTCAGCTGAGATAAGGATTTTTTTTATATTTTTCCACTGTCCCATAACATAAACCTCACAAATGAAGTTAAAATCTTATAAGATATACTTCTGTACACTCAGTGTTTGATTTTGCAATGATTTCACTGTTTGCATGTGTTTTTCTATCTGTGTCTGTTTTTGTGCACATTCAGCAGGGATACGGCTGTTTTCTGATTTTTTTTCATTCTTCTTCTGTCCCATAACATAGACCTCACAAATAAAGTTAAAATCTATAAGATACAGTTATATACCCTCAGTCTTTGATTTTGCAAAGATTTCACTGTTCGGATGTGTTTTTCTATTTGTGTCTGTTTTTGTGCGCATTCAGCAGGGATAGGGCTGTTTTCTCATTTTTTTCAATTTTCTACTGTCCCATAACAAAAAACCTCACAAATAAAGTTAAAATCTATAAGATATAGTTATATACCCTCAGTGTTTTGATTCAGCAGAGATAAGGATTTTTCTGATATTTTTCATTTTCCTACTGTCCCATAACATAAACCTCACAAATAAAGTTAAAATCTTATAAGATATACTTCTTTACCCTCAGTGTTTGATTTTGCAAAGATTTCACTGTTTGGATGTGTTTTTCTATCTGTGTCTGTTTTTGTGCACATTCAGCAGGGATACGGCTGTTTTCTGATTTTTTTTCATTCTTCTTCTGTCCCATAACATAAACCTCACAAATAAAGTTAAAATCTTATAAGATATAGTTATATACCCTCAATGTTTGATTTTGCAATGATTTCACTGTTTTTACTGTTTTTAAATGTGTTTTTCTATTTTTCTCTGTTTTTGTGCGCATTCAGCAGGGATATGGCTGTTTTCTGATTTTTTTTTCATTTTTCTACTGTCCCATAACATAAACCTCACAAATAAAGTTAAAATCTTATGAGATATAGTTATATACCTTCAGTGTTTGATTTTGCAATGATTCCACTGTTTGCATGTGTTTTTCTATCTGTGTCTGTTTTAGTGCACATTCAGCTGAGATAAGGATTTTTCTGATATTTTTTGATTTTTCTACTGTCCCATAACATAAACCTCACAAATAAATTTAAAATCTTATAAGATATACTTCTGTACCCTCAGTGTTTGATTTTGCAAAGATTTCACTGTTTGGATGTGTTTTTCTATTTGTGTCTGTTTTTGTGCACATTCAGCAGGGATACGGCTGTTTTCTGATTTTTTTTCATTCTTCTAATGTCCCATAACATAAACCTCACAAATAAAGTTAAAATCTTATAAGATATAGTTATATACCCTCAGTGTTTGATTTTGCAAAGATTTCACTGTTCGGATGTGTTTTTCTATCTGTACCTGTTTTTGTGCACATTCAGCTGAGATAAGGATTTTTCTGATATTTTTCATTTTTCCACTGTCCCATAACATAAACCTCACAAATAAAGTTGAAATCTTATAAGATATACTTCTGTCCCCTCAGTGTTTGATTTTGCAATGATTTCACTGTTTGCATGTGTTTTTCTATCTGTGTTTGTTTTTGTGGACATTCAGCTGAGATAAGGATTTTTCGGATATTTTTTTACATTACATTACATTACATGTACATGTTTTTTACATTACATTACATGTCATATTTTTCTACTGTCCCATAACATAAACCTCACAAATAAAGTTAAAATCTTATAAGATATACTTCTGTACCTTCAGTGTTTGATTTTGCAATGATTTCACTGTTTGCATGTGTTTTTCTATCTGTGTCTGTTTTTGTGCACAATCAGCTGAGATAAGGATTTTTCTGATATTTTTCTACTGTCCCATAACATAAACCTCACAAATAAAGTTAAAATCTTATAAGATATACTTCTGTAACCTCAGTGTTTGATTTGCAATGATTTCCCTGTTTGCATGTGTTTTTCTATCTGTGTCTGTTTTGTGCACATTCAGCTGAGATAAGGATTTTTCGGATATTTTTCTACTGTCCCATAACATAAACCTCACAAATGAAGTTAAAATCTTATAAGATATACTTCTGTACCCTCAGTGTTTGATATTGCAATGATTTCCCTGTTTGCATGTGTTTTTCTATCTGTGTCTGTTTTTGTGCACATTCAGCTGAGATAAGGATTTTTCTGATATTTTTCATTTTTCCACTGTCACATAACATAAACTTTACAAATAAAGTTAAAATCTTATAAGATATCCTTCTATAACCTCAGTGTTTGATTTTGCAATGATTTCACTGTTTGCATGCGTTTTTCTATCTGTGTCTGTTTTTGTGCACATTCAGCTGAGATAAGGATTTTTCTGATATTTTTCGTTTTCCTACTGTCCCATAACATAAACCTCACAAATAAAGTTGAAATCTTATAAAATATAGTTATATATCCTCAGTGTTTAATTTTGCAATGATTTCACTGTTTGCATGTGTTTTTCTATCTGTAACTGTTTTAGTGCACATTCAGCTGAGATAAGGATTTTTCTGATATTTTTCCACTGTCCCATAACATAAACCTCACAAAATAAAGTCAAAATCTTATAGTTTCTATACCCTCAGTGTTTGACTTTGCAATGATTTCCTGTTTGGATGTGTTTTTCTATTTGTCTCTGTTTTTGTGTGCATTCAGCAGGGATATGGCTGTTTTCCTGTTTTTTTTTCATTCTTCTACTGTCCCATAACATAAACCTCACAAATAAGTTAAAATCTTATAAGATATAGTTATATACCCTCAGTGTTTGATTTTGCAAAGATTTCACTGTTCGGATGTGTTTTTCTATCTGTATCTGTTTTTGTGCACATTCAGCTGAGATAAGGATTTTTCTGATATTTTTCATTTTTCCACTGTCCCATAACATAAACACCACAAATAAAGTTGAAATCTTATAAGATATACTTCTGTCCCCTCAGTGTTTGATTTTGCAAAGATTTCACTGTTTGGATGTGTTTTTCTATTTGTGTCTGTTTTGGTGCACATTCAGCAGGGATACGGCTGTTTTCTGATTTTTTTTCATTCTTCTAATGTCCCATAACATAAACCTCACAAGTAAAGTTGAAATCTTATAAAATATAGTTATATATCCTCAGTGTTTGATTTTGCAATGATTTCACTGTTTTTAAATGTGTTTTTCTATTTGTGTCTGTTTTTGTGCACATTCAGTGGGGATACGGCTGTTTTCTGATTTTTTCAATTTTCTACTGTCCCATAACATAAACCTCACAAATAAAGTTGAAATCTTATAAGATATACTTCTGTCCCCTCAGTGTTTGATTTTGCAATGATTTCACTGTTTGCATGTGTTTTTCTATCTGTGTTTGTTTTTGTGGACATTCAGCTGAGATAAGGATTTTTCGGATATTTTTTTACATTACATTACATTACATGTACATGTTTTTTACATTACATTACATGTCATATTTTTCTACTGTCCCATAACATAAACCTCACAAATAAAGTTAAAATCTTATAAGATATACTTCTTTACCTTCAGTGTTTGATTTTGCAATGATTTCACTGTTTGCATGTGTTTTTCTATCTGTGTCTGTTTTTGTGCACATTCAGCTGAGATTAGGATTTTTCGGATATTTTTCTACTGTCCCATAACATAAACCTCACAAATAAAGTTAAAATCTTATAAGATATACTTCTGTACCCTCAGTGTTTGATTTTGCAATGATTTCCCTGTTTGCATGTTTTTTTCTATCTGTGTCTGTTTTTGTGCACATTCAGCTGAGATAAGGATTTTTCTGATATTTTTCATTTTTCCACTGTCACATAACATAAACTTTACAAATAAAGTTAAAATCTTATAAGATATACTTCTATAACCTCAGTGTTTGATTTTGCAATGATTTCACTGTTTGCATGAGTTTTTCTATATGTGTCTGTTTTTGCATTTGCTTTTTATTCAGCTGAGATTTTTCTGATATTTTTCATTTTTCCTACTGTCCCATAACATAAACCTCACAAATAAAGTTGAAATCTTATAAGAAATATAGTTATATATCCTCAGTGTTTAATTTTGCAATGATTTCACTGTTTGCATGTTTTTTTCTATCTGTATCTGTTTTAGTGCACATTCAGCTGAGATAAGGATTTTTCTGATATTTTTCCACTGTCCCATAACATAAACCTCACAAATAAAGTCAAAATCTTATAAGATATACTTCTGTACCCTCAGTGTTTTATTTTGCAATGATTTCACTGTTTGGATGTGTTTTTCTATTTGTCTCTGTTTTTGTGTGCATTCAGCAGGGATATGGCTGTTTTCTGATTTTTTTTTTCATTTTTCTACTGTCCCATAACATAAACCTCACAAATAAAGTTAAAATCTTATAAGATATACTTCTGTACCCTCAGTGTTTGATTTTGCAATGATTTCACTGTTTGCATGTGTTTTTCTATTTGTGTCTGTTTTTGTGCACATTCAGCAGGTATATGGCTGTTTTCTCATTTTTTTTCATTCTTCTAATGTCCCATAACATAAACCTCACAAGTAAGGTCAAAATCTTATAAGATATAGTTATATACCCTCAGTGTTTGATTTTGCAATGATTTCACTGTTTGCATGTGTTTTTCTATCTGTATCTGTTTTTGTGCACATTCAGCTGAGATAAGGATTTTTTTTATATTTTTCATTTTTCCACTGTCCCATAACATAAACCTCACAAATGAAGTTAAAATCTTATAAGATATACTTCTGTACACTCAGTGTTTGATTTTGCAATGATTTCACTGTTTGCATGTGTTTTTCTATCTGTGTCTGTTTTTGTGCACATTCAGCAGGGATACGGCTGTTTTCTGATTTTTTTTCATTCTTCTTCTGTCCCATAACATAGACCTCACAAATAAAGTTAAAATCTATAAGATACAGTTATATACCCTCAGTCTTTGATTTTGCAAAGATTTCACTGTTCGGATGTGTTTTTCTATTTGTGTCTGTTTTTGTGCGCATTCAGCAGGGATAGGGCTGTTTTCTCATTTTTTTCAATTTTCTACTGTCCCATAAAAAAAAACCTCACAAATAAAGTTAAAATCTATAAGATATAGTTATATACCCTCAGTGTTTTGATTCAGCAGAGATAAGGATTTTTTCTGATATTTTTCATTTTCCTACTGTCCCATAACATAAACCTCATAAATAAAGTTAACATCTTATAAGATATACTTCTGTACCCTCAGTGTTTGATTTTGCAATGATTTCACTGTTTGCATGTGTTTT
>NW_025322436.1:0-3401 GCF_019176455.1 Solea senegalensis
AACATGCCCCTCCACGAGCAGGGGCCTTGCCTAGACCGTAAAGGCACTCTCTGTCGCCAACCCCTCGGCTTACGGCCATACCACCCTGAGCACGCCCGATCTCGTCTGATCTCGGAAGCTAAGCGGGGTCGGGCCGGGTTAGTACTTGGATGGGAGACCGCCTGGGAATACCAGGTGCTGTAAGCTTTTACGCTGCTGCTGCTTCCTTACAAGAAACATGGGCTCGCAATTAAATTGACGCACAGGCACGGGTTGATGTCTTTCTGGTTTCAGCTTCGCTTTGCTTTTCACAGAAAAAAGAGAATGGTGCACCGTTCCTGGTGGCACTGCAATACCAGGTCAATGCAAGGAGTGAAGAGAGCAAGCCCCAGTTTTCACCTCCCACTGCTCAAAAATGCATTTAATATTTAATCCCCATATAGAGGACATATCAGATATTAAACTGATAAGAACAGATACTACACTTGATCTTAGCCAAAAGGCCGAGAAGCGATGGCCCACGGGTGTCTGGGGCCAACCCAAGATCTTGGCACACAAGTCAGTTGTTGTGGTGCCATGTTTTTAAGGGCGCATAACAAAGGCTGCTGCTGCTGATCACCTCCGCCCCAAGGTTGACCTAAGTGCACCTCTGAGCCTTGACAGACAGCTGCTTGACATTTGACACACTCAAAGGGCGCAGCCTTACAGCAAAGCCCACCAAAAATAACTTAAACTCTTGAACGTCCCTCTCCACGGAAGTCTTTAGTAAAAGGCGAAAGACTTGTGCATTTTGAAGAGAAACCAGAGTCAACGTAGCCCCTGTCCTGGAGAGCAGCCGAGGAGTCTATCCGCCGGAGTCACCACAGTCTCGGTCGGCCGGCCGGCCGGCCACCATGGGACGGCCTTCCTTCAACGTTTTTGCTTAGTCGGCCAATAAACCGCCCAGATTTGCCTGCATGTTTGGAAGCGCTTTCCTACTGTCGGTTGTGCGCTGCAGTTTTCTATCAGTCGCTGAGGCTGTGGCACATTCCTCGCTCACTGGCACACCTCCAACATTTAGTGGTAGACGTGAGTGCATGAGCAAAGCAGCTCCGTGTCACACTGACCAGTACAAACTGCCGGGCCATTTCCCACCTCATCCGGGCTTCTGAAATGGTGAGTTGCTCCTGGCATCACTTCAACATCAGGTCACTGCACGGAGTGAACAGAGCAAGCGCCAAAGTATTAACCCTTGGCATGATGGCCATGGATCCATCTCCAACAATCGAGTTCTTCTACAAAGAGTTGGGAAAGGGAGCGTGACATATGCTTTGAGCTAAAAGACAACACCCACAACCATCACGTTCCCAGCAACTTGGAAAGACTGGGGATGTTGCTCCGCAAGGACGTGAGAAGTTTGGAGATGGGCACACAACGTTGAACTTCGGGCGGCTGACCTTTGCTTACAACGACATCATCGGGGGAAAGCGCGGACGCAGCACCCCACTAGCAAAAAATATGCAGTCAAGACTCCCACGTTTGGGGAATTTGCAGGGGGCAACACAGCCGGAGTGCAATGGCTGAGCCTCGCCCTGGGTGAACCGCCTTCTTGATCATGGTATCTCCCCTGCCAGGTAAGTATGAGGTGTACTCGCCAAACACCGGGTGGCTCTTGCCAGACACAGCTCTTTGGCTGATGGTGCACCAGAGAAATGAAAGATAATCCCGAGGCCAATGCCTTGACTCGGTTGCTGCGTTAATGCTGTGCTATGTTCAGCAACCTCCAGCACACATTGGGAGAAGCACTTTCGACCTTTTTACTGGCATACCTGGCTGTCGTTTCCTATAGATTCAGCAACAGCTGGACATGGCACCAACAGCCGCTTGCCCATCTCGGTGTCGCGTCCCGATACTGGACTAGAGTGTAGCATGTGGTGGAGATAAAGGCTGAAGTGCAGTGTGTCCGAAAGGCTGACTTTTGAGCCCCGCCACGCGCAGGGGGCCTTGCCCAGTCCATAAAAGCAGTCTGTGTCCCCAACCCCCCGGCTTACGGCCATACCACCCTGAGCACGCCCGATCTCGTCTGATCTCGAAAGCTAAGCAGGGTCGGGCCGGGTTAGTACTTGGATGGGATACCGCCTGGAATACCAGGTGCTGTAAGCTTTTACACCGCTGCACGCGCTTTACACTGCTGGGCTTCGCACAAAAACATGCCCCTCCCACGAGCAGGGGCCTTGCCTGAATCCGCCGGGGCACTCTCTGTAAGCCAACCCCGCAAACTGCGGCCCTTACCGCCTGAACGCGCCCGATCTGCGTCTGATCTCGAGGCTAAGCAGGGTCGGGCCGGGTTAGTACTTGGATGGGAGACCACCTGGGAATACCAGGTGCTGTAAGCTTTTACGCTGCTGCTGCTGCTGCTTCCTTACAAGAAACATGGGCTCACAATTAAATTGACGCACAGGCACGGGTTGATGTCTTTCTGGTTTCAGCTTCGCTTTGCTTTACACAGAAAAAAGAGAATGGTGCACCGTTCCTGGTGGCACTGCAATACCAGGTCAATGCAAGGAGTGAAGAGCGCAAGCCCCAGTTTTCACCTCCCACTGCTGAAAAATGCATTTAATATTTAATCCCCATATAGAGGACATATCAGATATTAAACTGATAAGAACAGATACTACACTTGATCTTAGCCAAAAGGCAGAGAAGCGATGGCCAACAGGTGTCTGGGGCCAACCCAAGATCTTGGCACACAAGTCAGTTGTTGTGGTGCCATGTTTTTAAGGGCGCATAACAAAGGCTGCTGCAGCTGATCCCCTCCGCCCCAAGGTTGACCTAAGTGCACCTCTGAGCCTTGACAGACAGCTGCTTGACATTTGACACACTCAAAGGGCACAGCCTTACAGCAAAGCCCACCAAAAATAACTTAAACTCTTGAACGTCCCTCTCCAAGGAAGTCTTTAGTAAAAGGCGAAAGACTTGTGCATTTTGAAGAGAAATCAGAGTCAACGTAGCCTCTGTCCTGGAGAGCAGCCGAGGAGTCTATCCGCCGGAGTCACCACAGTCTCGGTCGGCCGGCCGGCCGGCCACCTTGGGACAGCCTTCCTTCAACGTTTTTGCTTAGTCGGCCAATAAACCGGCCAGATTTGACTGCATGTTTGGAAGCGCTTTCCTACTGTCGGTTGTGCGCTGCAGTTTTCTATCAGTCGCTGAGGCTGTGGCACATTCCTCGCTCACTGGCGCACCTCCAACATTTAGTGGTAGACGTGAGTGCATGAGCAAAGCAGCTCCGTGTCACACTGAGCAGTACAAACTGCCGGGCCATTTCCCACCTCATCCGGGCTTCTGAAATGGTGAGTTGCTCCTGGCATCACTTCAACATCCGGTCACTGCACGGAGTGAACAGCGCAAGCGCCAAAGTATTAACCCTTGGCATGATGGCCATG
>NW_025322437.1:0-14083 GCF_019176455.1 Solea senegalensis
TAGAAATGAAACATCAGTTCTTCCCTCTGATCGAGGTCGTATAAGGAGTTGTTGGTGAGAAAAGTTTCCTGGAATGTTGCCTTGTAGGCATCCTTGAGCAGTCTGAGATGACTTTTGACCATGCTTGTGAAGAAGAGCCATCTGTTTATTTGTACATCCTCATAGAGTGCGTAGTTCCTGGCAATGAAGATGGTGTGTCGGGCTATGGATAGTAGAATGTTAATCAGGGTTGTGTTTATACCTTCTTTCTTGTGTGAGTATCCAAAGCGCCAAGTCCATTCCCAGTCTGTAATGTCTTTGCTGCTGAGCTTGCAGTGGTCGGTGAGGAGGTTCTTGACCAGGGTGATGAAGACCTCGCAGATGGGACAGGTGAGAAAGATGTGTTCAAGTGTTTCGTCATTTTTATTACAGACAGTACAAACCCTCTCATAGATAGCACTGTTCATTTGGTGCAGGATGATACCCGAGAAAATTCGTCTATGTCTGATTTTGAAATCAGTGTTGTTGGCGAAGGGATGAGCATAGGGGCTATTTATGTTTTTCCACATGGTGGAAACATTAATCGACGGGAAGTGTTCTTTCCAATGAGTTTCAGATGTCGGGTTTTGTACTATGTTTGCCAGCAAGGTGTTGTACCAATACTTGGAGGTTAGTTGATTAATGCTTTTCGCATCAGGCTGAGCACTTTGACGAAAATCAAGGGTATCATTCTGCCTACTACCACTGGTCTTGTAAAAAGCCTGTTTTAGATGGTCAGCAATCCCAGTTTCAATTTTCTGACATGTGAATTCAGCAAACCGTTTGCAATAAATGTTTTTGGCTCTGAGCCGATTCAAGATTTCTTCCACTACTATTTCGCCTTGATTGTTTGTGAAGTCTCCCAATGTGTATAAACCTGCTTGCGGCATTGACCCGCCCGAGATGGGCCTGCCCAGATATGTGATGTCTGGGTTGTGGAAAACGGGGAGCTGCAGCAGCTGGTGTTTGTTTTGTACTATAGTTACCAGGTGGGGTCTGGCCAACTCCCATGCCTCAAAGATCTCTTGTGTGAACTGTGAGATGTGTGTAGCTTGTGATTTTAGTGGGATCTGACAGAGATTGTAAATGCCACTGTTTCCACATGTTTTAATGGTGTCAAGCAGTTGATGTTTCCAAAAAAGGTCAGTTTTATCGTCCACCAGCTTTTTGATGATTTTGATTCTGAATGAGTGTTTTTTTGTGTTTATGTCTATTAGCCTAAGCCCACCGTTTGTGTATGTATCAATTGTTGTTCTGTGTTTTATCATGTTGCGGCGGCTTCCCCACAGAAAAGTGGATATCATTTGATTTATTTCTGCATGAGTTTGTTTTGGGAGATCATAGACTTGTAGCACATGATTCACTTTGGAGAGTATCAGGGAGTTGAGCATGACCACCTTACCCTTCAGGGGCAGCTTCCGCATTTTCCACAACCCCAAGGTGTTGTTCATTTTATTTAGCACCTCTTTCCAGGTGTTATCTCTGGCGGCCTTTTGATCCTGGCCAATATGCACTCCTAAGACCCTTACACTGGCCTTTTACTCTATGAACGCCTGTCTGCCTGGTGACCTTGCCCCATTGCCACAGTACATTATAGTTGATTTGTTTTCATTGATTTTGGCACCGGAGGCTGAGCAGTAGATATGTACAAGATTCAAAGCTAGTTGTAGACTTTTTCCATCTTTGACCATGATATTTGTGTCATCGGCATAGGCAATCATTTTGCAGGAAGTGCCATTATCTGCCAGTATGCCCTGAATGTTAATGTTCTGATTTATTAATAGAGCTAGGGGCTCGGCCACCAGGCTGTAGAGCAGAGAGGAGAGGGGACATCCCTGTCTAATTGATCTTTGGATTGCTATTTTTGGGGTTTGGAGACCATTCACTTTTATGCGACTGTGTGCATTGTTGTAAAGAGATTGAATTCTTTTAATGAAATTGTGACCAAAACCGAATTGTTTTAAACAGCCCATAAAAAGTTGTGTTCAACTCGATCGAACGCCTTTTCAAAATCTACTCCTAGATAGATGCCACCAGTTTGTGACATCTGATAGATGGTTTCTTTTATGGATAAAATGGAATCTGAAATATCTCGTCCGGGAATGCTATATGCCTGTGACTGATGTACTATGTTTGGGATAATTTCTTTGAGTCTGTTTGCTAGAACCTTTGCGAAAATTTTGTAATCAGTATTCAGAAGGCTTATGGGTCTGTAGTTGTTAATGATCGTTCTGTCTCCTCGGTTTTTGTATGCCAAAGTAATTAAACCAAGTGTAAGGGTCTCAGGAGCTTCACCTTTCTTCTCAACTTCCTCAAAAATTCGAAATAAAATTGGTGTTAAACTTTCTTTGAAAAATAGATAAAATTCAGTTGTTAAACCATCTACGCCTGGACTCTTGTTTTTTTGTAAGCCCTTGATGGCTGCTTCAATCTCTGCCATGCTGATAAGCTGATCACACCATATTCTGTCCTCCGTTGAGATTTGGTTCTGAATGACCTTCACCACACTTGTAATTGTATTTTGATTTATATTTTGATTTGTATATAGCTGCTGGAAGAAATCTTGTATTCTGGATATTATTTCATCAGTTTGTATAATTATGTTGCCCTTGCTGTCTTTCAGTTCTTTTATGAATGCTTTATTTTGTTTTTGCTTTTCTAAGCCGAGGAAAAAAGCTGAACATTTTTCCCCCTCCACAAAATTTTGCACTCTGCTTCTAATTATTGCCCCCATGCATTCCTTCTTTTTGGAGAGCGCTAACTTGTCTCTAATAAATATAATTTGTCAGATCTCCGTTAGGTTCATTGGCTATCTTTTGGAGTTCGTGTTCTAATTTTACTCTTAGCTCTTTTTCATTTTTTTTCTCCAGCCAGCTCTTATGTTTACTATAATTTATACATACTCTTTTGATTCGTTCTTTCACTCTTTCCCACCAATTAAATATGTCTTCGACCCACTCCATTTCATTTGCCACATTGTGAAGAAGACGGTTAACTTTGTCAATGAACTGTTGATCTTTTAGTAAGCTATTGTTAAAACACCATACCCCACCATTTGTTTGTGCTACTGATGGAAATAATGACAATTTTATGAGGGAGTGATCACTCCATGTGTTGAGGACATATTCTATTGAGTTCACATTGTGTACAATGGAGCTTGCCAGTAAGGCATAATCAATACGGGATTGTTTGAGAGTATTTTGTACCACCTGATGTCTGGAGAACTGAGTTTTATTTGGATGCATAATTCGCCATAAGTCAACCAGGTCGTATTCTTTTATGATTTCGAATAAGGATCGCCTGCTCACATCATCTTTAAAGAGATTGTTGCTAGATATGTCAAATTTGGTGAGGGGAACATTGAAGTCTCAAGTGATGATGGAGTTGTTGTTTACCCACTTATTTAGCTCTTTGAAAAACACTTTTCTTTCACCCTCAGTGTTAGGAGCATATATATTGATAATTCTAATATAACCATTTTTTTTCCATGAATCAACTATCAATAATCTACCTCGTGAGCATTTATATATTTCTATTACCTTATCAAAGACATTGTTTTTAATCAGCGTTGCCACCCCACACATTGCTCGATCTGCATTTGCGAAATATACATTCCCTTCCCATAACCCTCCTATCATGCTCACAGGAGATGAGGACCATTTTGTTTCTTGTAGCAGCAAGATGTCACATTTGGTAGTATTGATGACTTTGTGTAGTTTTTCTCTGCTGCAGAGCCCACGGGCATTCAGTGAGAGAAGCAGGGCCATGAGAAGGGTGAGCTGTATTATTGTGGCATTAAACATCACACTCATTTTTTTCTATTTTGCTTTTTCTTATTTGTTTTACCGGACTTGTCTGTATTTTGTCGTTTTCTTGCCAGGGACACTACCGAGAGGTCCATCTCCGAATCAGAGTCAGCACTTGGTGAGGGAGAAACTGTTGGCTCTTTTTCAGAGTGGGGAGGACTGAGTGGCGCAGATTCTGCGGTTGGGGTGCTTCTCGTGCCTCTGGCTTGGAGCTTTTCAGCTCCAGCCACTTTTTTTTCATTGTCTGGTTGAGCCTCGTCATTCTGCGCTTCCGGAAGGCTTTCTCCAGAGGTTTCCACATTAGTGGTTATTTTTTCCGCTCGGGGCGGCTGGGCAGGGGGCCCTTTCTCTACACCACACTCTGTGCGTACCTCCGCAGGCGCTATCTCTGCCTCCTCCTCTCCTGCACTGTCCTCAGTGCTTCCCTCTGTCTGCTCCCTCTCCAACTCTGACTCTGCTATGCTCTCCGGTTCACTTTCATTGCAAATGCAATTTTCCATGTTGTTGTGGCACAGCTCACACCTTTTCACAGCTTTATGGCACTCTCTTGCATAGTGCCCCTGGACTCCACATTTATGGCAACAAAACTCAGGACACTCTCTAAGAATGTGTCAAGGCTGTAGGCACATTCGACACACTTTCACTTGCCGATCATGTAACACTCTGAAGTATTCGGGACCAGTGGCAGTATTAAATCTAGCAGAGTAAGGCAGGGATTGTACTGTCTGATTAAATTTGACTTTCACATACCTTGTCCCATCTGCGATGTTTGTGCCAGGCCACATTCTTCTCTTGATTGGAGAGATTGCAGAGACTCCCCAGCCATGCAGCTTGTCAATTATTTCCTGGTCTGAGATGTACGCGGGCAGAGTGAGAAAAGAGACCACCAGTTCATCATTGTTTAGCTCTTTTGCCATAACTATGGTTGTGCCGATTTTGAATCCATCCAGCAATCTGCTTTTCCCAACAGTGTTTGTCATTGTTATTTCATATTTGTCCGTTCCAATACAGCGGCAGGCAATCAAACCTCCACACAGTCCACGCACACATTTCAATAATTCCATTATTGGGACTTTTTCTGTTCCCGTCAATTCTATTTGTAAAGTCAGCTCCTTCTCATACTTCCTTTGGGTTCCATCATTCTTTTCTCTGTCTCCATTCTCCGTGTTCTTTATCTCCTTTGCCATGATTCTTTGCTTGGTGAGGTCGTTGTTCTGAGGTCCATCCATGATGAGAAAAAAAAAGTTCAACAAAAGGCGCCCCCGCACAGTGTGGAAAACACTGTCGGGGGGGGGGGAAACCAGTCCTTAAAATGAACAAAACCAGTAAACTGAAGTAGCCCACGATGAGAAAAGGGAAAAGAAGTGCAGAAAGGAGGAGAAAAAGGGGAAGAATACAGGCTGAGGAAAGGAGCCGTGTGCTCGAAATGTTTGTAGCATACACTTCCTGATTCGCTAGTGGGCGTGCTCAGGGTGGTATGGCCGTAAGCCGGGGGGTTGGGGACACAGACTGCTTTTATGGACTGGGCAAGGCCCCCTGCGCGTGGCGGGGCTCAAAAGTCAGCCTTTCGGCCACACTGCACTTCAGCCTTTATCTCCCCCACATGCTACACTCTAGTCCAGTATCGGGAAGCGACACCGAGATGGGCAAGCGGCTGTTGGTGCCGTCATGTCCAGTTGTTGCTGAATCTATAGGAAACGACAGCCAGGTATGCCAGTAAAAAAGGTCGAGTGTTTCCTCTCCAATGTGTGCTGGCGGTTGAAGTTGAACATAGCACAGCATTAACGAGCAACTGAGTCAAGGCATTGGCCTCTGGGATTATTCATTTCCAGCACCATCAGCCAAAGAGCTGTGTCTGGCAAGAGCCACCCGGTGTTTGGCGAGTACACCGCATACTTACCTGGCAGGGGAGATACCATGATCAAGAAGGCGGTTCACCCAGGGCGAGGCTCAGCCATTGCACTCCGGCTGTGTTGACCCCTGCAAATTCCCCAAACGTGGGAGTCTTGACTGCATAATTTTTGCTAGTGGGGTGCTGCGTCCGTGCTTTCCCCCGATGATGTCGTTGTAAGCAAAGGTCAGCCGCCCGAAGTTCAACGTTGTGTGCCCATCTCCAAACTTCTCACGTCCTTGCGGAGCAACATCCCCAGTCTTTCCAAGTTGCTGGGAACGTGATGGTTGTGTGTGTTCTTTTAGCTCAAAGCAAATGTCACGCTCCCTTTCCCAACTCTTTGTAGAAGAACTTGATTGTTGGAGATGGATCCATGGCCATCATGCCAAGGGTTAATACTTTGGCGCTTGCTCTGTTCACTCCGTGCAGTGACCTGATGTTGAAGTGATGCCAGGAGCAACTCACCATTTCAGAAGCCCGGATGAGGTGGGAAATGGCCCGGCAGTTTGTACTGCTCAGTGTGACACGGAGCTGCTTTGCTCATGCACTCACGTCTACCACTAAATGTTGGAGGTGTGCCAGTGAGCGAGGAATGTGCCACAGCCTCAGCGACTGATAGAAAACTGCAGCGCACAACCGACAGTAGGAAAGCGCTTCCAAACATGCAGTAAAATCTGGGCGGTTTATTGGCCGACTAAGCAAAAACGTTGAAGGAAGGCCGTCCCAAGGTGGCCGGCCGGCCGGCCGACCGAGACTGTGGTGACTCCGGCGGATAGACTCCTCGGCTGCTCTCCAGGACAGGGGCTACGTTGACTCTGGTTTCTCTTCAAAATGCACAAGTCTTTCGCCTTTTACTAAAGACTTCCGTGGAGAGGGACGTTCAAGAGTTTAAGTTATTTTTGGTGGGCTTTGCTGTAAGGCTGCGCCCTTTGAGTGTGTCAAATGTCAAGCAGCTGTCTGTCAAGGCTCAGAGGTGCACTTAGGTCAACCTTGGGGCGGAGGTGATCAGCAGCAGCAGCCTTTGTTATGCGCCCTTAAAAACATGGCACCACAACAACTGACTTGTGTGCCAAGATCTTGGGTTGGCCCCAGACACCTGTGGGCCATCGCTTCTCGGCCTTTTGGCTAAGATCAAGTGTAGTATCTGTTCTTATCAGTTTAATATCTGATATGTCCTCTATATGGGGATTAAATATTAAATGCATTTTGAGCAGTGGGAGGTGAAAACTGGGGCTTGCTCTCTTCACTCCTTGCATTGACCTGGTATTGCAGTGCCACCAGGAACGGTGCACCATTGTCTTTTTTCTGTGAAAAGCAAAGCGAAGCTGAAACCAGAAAGACATCAACCCGTGCCTGTGCGTCAATTTAATTGCGAGCCCATGTTTCTTGTAAGGAAGCAGCAGCGGTGTAAAAGCTTACAGCACCTGGTATTCCAGGCGGTATCCCATCCAAGTACTAACCCGGCCCGACCCTGCTTAGCTTTCGAGATCAGACGAGATCGGGCGTGCTCAGGGTGGTATGGCCGTAAGCCGAGGGGCTGGCGACAGAGAGTGCCTTTATGGACTAGGCAAGGCCCCTGCTCGTGGAGGGGCATGTTTCTTGTACGGAAGCAGCAGTGTAAAAGCGTGCAGCGGTGTAAAAGCGTGCAGCGGTGTAAAAGCTTACAGCACCTGGTATTCCCAGGCGGTCTCCCATCCAAGTACTAACCAGGCCCGACCCTGCTTGGCTTCCGAGATAAGACGAGATCGGGCGTGCTCAGGGTGGTATGGCCGTAAGCCGGGGGGTTGGGGACACAGACTGCTTTTATGGACTGGGCAAGGCCCCCTGCGCGTGGAGGGGCTCAAAAGTCAACCTTTCGGACACACTGCACTTCAGCCTTTATCTCCACCACATGCTACACTCTAGTCCAGTATCGGGAAGCGACACCGAGATGGGCAAGCGGCTGTTGGTGCCGTCATGTCCAGTTGTTGCTGAATCTATAGGAAACGACAGCCAGGTATGCCAGTAAAAAAGGTCGAGTGTTTCCTCTCCAATGTGTGCTGGAGGTTGAAGTTGAACATAGCACAGCATTAGCGAGCAACTGAGTCAAGGCATTGGCCTCTGGGATTATTCATTTCCAGCACCATCAGCCAAAGAGCTGTGTCTGGCAAGAGCCACCCGGTGTTTGGCGAGTACACCTCATACTTACCTGGCTGGGGAGATACCATGATCAAGAAGGCGGTTCACCCAGGGCGAGGCTCAGCCATTGCACTCCGGCTGTGTTGACCCCTGCAAATTCCCCAAACGTGGGAGTCTTGACTGCATAATTTTTGCTAGTGGGGTGCTGCGTCCGCGCTTTCCCCCGATGATGTCGTTGTAAGCAAAGGTCAGCCGCCCGAAGTTCAACGTTGTGTGCCCATCTCGAAACTTCTCACGTCCTTGCGGAGCAACATCCCCAGTCTTTCCAAGTTGCTGGGAACGTGATGGTTGTGTGTGTTCTTTTAGCTCAAAGCAAATGTCACGCTCCCTTTCCCAACTCTTTGTAGAAGAACTTGATTGTTGGAGATGGATCCATGGCCATCATGCCAAGGGTTAATACTTTGGCGCTTGCTCTGTTCACTCCGTGCAGTGACCTGATGTTGAAGTGATGCCAGGAGCAACTCACCATTTCAGAAGCCCGGATGAGGTGGGAAATGGCCCGGCAGTTTGTACTGCTCAGTGTGACACGGAGCTGCTTTGCTCATGCACTCACGTCTACCACTAAATGTTGGAGGTGTGCCAGTGAGCGAGGAATGTGCCACAGCCTCAGCGACTGATAGAAAACTGCAGCGCACAACCGACAGTAGGAAAGCGCTTCCAAACATGCAGTCAAATCTGGGCGGTTTATTGGCCGACTAAGCAAAAACGTTGAAGGAAGGCCGTCCCAAGGTGGCCGGCCGGCCGGCCGACCGAGACTGTGGTGACTCCGGCGGATAGACTCCTCGGCTGCTCTCCAGGACGGGGCTACGTTGACTCTGGTTTCTCTTCAAAATGCACAAGTCTTTCGCCTTTTACTAAAGACTTCCGTGGAGAGGGACGTTCAAGAGTTTAAGTTATTTTTGGTGGGCTTTGCTGTAAGGCTGCGCCCTTTGAGTGTGTCAAATGTCAAGCAGCTGTCTGTCAAGGCTCAGAGGTGCACTTAGGTCAACCTTGGGGCGGAGGTGATCAGCAGCAGCAGCCTTTGTTATGCGCCCTTAAAAACATGGCACCACAACAACTGACTTGTGTGCCAAGATCTTGGGTTGGCCCCAGACACCTGTGGGCCATCGCTTCTCGGCCTTTTGGCTAAGATCAAGTGTAGTATCTGTTCTTATCAGTTTAATATCTGATATGTCCTCTATATGGGGATTAAATATTAAATGCATTTTTGAGCAGTGGGAGGTGAAAACTGGGGCTTGCTCTCTTCACTCCTTGCATTGACCTGGTATTGCAGTGCCACCAGGAGCGGTGCACCATTCTCTTTTTTCTGTGAAAAGCAAAGCGAAGCTGAAACCAGAAAGACATCAACCCGTGCCTGTGCGTCAATTTAATTGCGAGCCCATGTTTCTTGTAAGGAAGCAGCAGCAGCAGCGTAAAAGCTTACAGCACCTGGTATTCCCAGGCGGTCTCCCATCCAAGTACTAACCGGCCCGACCCTGCTTAGCTTCCGAGATCAGACGAGATCGGGCGTGCTCAGGGTGGTATGGCCGTAAGCCGAGGGGCTGGCGACAGAGAGTGCCTTTATGGACTAGGCAAGGCCTCTGCTCGTGGAGGGGCATGTTTCTTCAATAAGAGTAGCAGTGTAAAAGCGTGCAGCCCGGTGTAAAAGCTTACAGCACCTGGTATTCCCAAGGTCTCCATCAAAGTACTAAAGCAGGCCAGAGCACCGGCGGCTGGGGAATAAGGAAGGCCGGGGCCGGTGTCCAGAAGGTTGTGGCTGATAAGGGCGGGGGTTAGGGGACTGAACTGCTTTATGGACTGGGCAAGGCCCCTCGGCGTGGCGGGGCTCAAGAATCCAGCCTTCCGGACACACTGCACTTCAGCCTTTATCTCCACCACATGTGCTACACTCTAATTCAGTATCGGGCGACACCGAGATGGGCAAGCGGCTGTTGGTGCCGTCATGTCCAGTTGTTGCTGAATCTATAGGAAACGACAGCCAGGTATGCCAGTAAAAAAGGTCGAGGGGTTCCTCTCCAATGTGTGCTGGAGGTTGAAGTTGAACATAGCACAGCATTAACGAGCAACTGAGTCAAGGCATTGGCCTCTGGGATTATTCATTTCCAGCACCATCAGCCAAGAGCTGTGTCTGGCAAGAGCCACCCGGTGTTTGGCGAGTACACCTCATACTTACCTGGCAGGGGAGATACCATGATCAAGAAGGCGGTTCACCCAGGGCGAGGCTCAGCCATTGCACTCCGGCTGTGTTGACACCTGCAAATTCCCCAAACGTGGGAATGTGAGCTCCGCAGTACGCTACGTGGTCTTTCAAGTAAACGCCACGATGATAATGGTGCCAAAAGATGGCGCGGTTCCAGTTGTACGCTCAAAGCACCTTAAGAACGGCGTCTACGTCTCTTCCGGGGTTCAGGAAAAAATGCATTGGTTGTGGGTGTTGCTCTTTTAGCTTCGAAAAGCAAATGTCACGCTCCCTTTCCCAACTCTTTGTAGAAGAACTCGATTGTTGGAGATGGATCCATGGCCATCATGCCAAGGGTTAATACTTTGGCGCTTGCTCTGTTCACTCCGTGCAGTGACCTGATGTTGAAGTGATGCCAGGAGCAACTCACCATTTCAGAAGCCCGGATGAGGTGGGAAATGGCCCGGCAGTTTGTACTGCTCAGTGTGACACGGAGCTGCTTTGCTCATGCACTCACGTCTACCACTAAATGTTGGAGGTGTGCCAGTGAGCGAGGAATGTGCCACAGCCTCAGCGACTGATAGAAAACTGCAGCGCACAACCGACAGTAGGAAAGCGCTTCCAAACATGCAGTCAAATCTGGGCGGTTTATTGGCCGACTAAGCAAAAACGTTGAAGGAAGGCCGTCCCAAGGTGGCCGGCCGACCGAGACTGTGGTGACTCCGGCGGATAGACTCCTCGGCTGCTCTCCAGGACAGGGGCTACGTTGACTCTGGTTTCTCTTCAAAATGCACAAGTCTTTCGCCTTTTACTAAAGACTTCCGGGGAGAGGGACGTTCAAGAGTTTAAGTTATTTTTGGTGGGCTTTGCTGTAAGGCTGCGCCCTTTGAGTGTGTCAAATGTCAAGCAGCTGTCTGTCAAGGCTCAGAGGTGCACTTAGGTCAACCTTGGGGCGGAGGTGATCAGCAGCAGCAGCCTTTGTTATGCGCCCTTAAAAACATGGCACCACAACAACTGACTTGTGTGCCAAGATCTTGGGTTGGCCCCAGACACCTGTGGGCCATCGCTTCTCGGCCTTTTGGCTAAGATCAAGTGTAGTATCTGTTCTTATCAGTTTAATATCTGATATGTCCTCTATATGGGGATTAAATATTAAATGCATTTTTGAGCAGTGGGAGGTGAACACTGGGGCTTGCTCTCTTCCCTCCTTGCATTGACCTGGTATTGCAGTGCCACCAGGAACGGTGCACCATTCTCTTTTTTCTGTGAAAAGCAAAGCGAAGCTGAAACCAGAAAGACATCAACCCGTGCCTGTGCGTCAATTTAATTGCGCGCCCATGTTTCTTGTAAGGAAGCAGCAGCAGCAGCGTAAAAGCTTACAGCACCTGGTATTCCCAGGCGGTCTCCCATCCAAGTACTAACCCGGCCCGACCCTGCTTAGCTTCCGAGATCAGACGAGATCGGGCGTGCTCAGGGTGGTATGGCCGTAAGCCGAGGGCTGGCGACAGAGAGTGCCTTTATGGACTGAGCAAGGCCCCACTGCTGGAGTGGGCATGTTTTGTAAAAACACCCGGCAGTGTAAGCGTGCAGCGGTGTAAAAGCTTACAGCACCGCAGGTATTCCCCGGCGGTCTCCCATCCAAGTACTAACCTGGCCCGACCCTGCTTGGCTGCCGAGATCAGACGAGATCGGGCGTGCTCAGGGTGGTATGGCCGTAAGCCGGGGGGTTGGGGACACAGACTGCTTTTATGGACTGGGCAAGGCCCCCTGCGCGTGGCGGGGCTCAAAGTCAGCCTTTCGGACACACTGCACTTCAGCCTTTATCTCCACCACATGCTACACTCTAGTCCAGTATCGGGAAGCGACACCGAGATGGGCAAGCGGCTGTTGGTGCCGTCATGTCCAGTTGTTGCTGAATCTATAGGAAGCGACAGCCAGGTATGCCAGTAAAAAAGGTCGAGTGTTTCCTCTCCAATGTGTGCTGGAGGTTGAAGTTGAACATAGCACAGCATTAACGAGCAACTGAGTCAAGGCATTGGCCTCTGGGATTATTCATTTCCTGCACCATCAGCCAAAGAGCTGTGTCTGGCAACAGCCACCCGGGCTTTGGCGAGTTCACCTCATACTTACCTGGCAGGGGAGATACCATGATCAAGAAGGCGGTTCACCCAGGGCGAGGCTCAGCCATTGCACTCCGGTTGTGTTGACCCCTGCAAATTCCCCAAACGTGGGAGTCTTGACTGCATAATTTTTGCTAGTGGGGTGCTGCGTCCGCGCTTTCCCCCGATGATGTCGTTGTAAGCAAAGGTCAGCCGCCCGAAGTTCAACGTTGTGTGCCCATCTCCAAACTTCTCACGTCCTTGCGGAGCAACATCCCCAGTCTTTCCAAGTTGCTGGGAACGTGATGGTTGTGGGTGTTGTCTTTTAGCTCAAAGCAAATGTCGCGCTCCCTTTCCCAACTCTTTGTAGAAGAACTCGATTGTTTGGGATGGATCCATGGCCATCATGCCAAGGGTTAATACTTTGGCGCTTGCTCTGTTCACTCCGTTGCAGTGACCTGATGTTGAAGTGATGCCAGGAGCAACTCACCATTTCAGAAGCGGATGAGGTGGGGAAATGACGCATTCATGCTGCTCGGTGTGACGCAGGGCTGCTTTGCCTCATGCGCAAAGTCTGCCTCAAAATGTTGGGAGGAGGTGTGCCAGGTGGCGAAGGAGATGTGTACCCACAGCCCTCAGCGACTGATAAGAAACTGCAGCGCTGGCCGACCAGTAGGAAAAGCGCTTCCAAACATGCAGTCAAATCTGGGCGGTTTATTGGCCTACTAAGAAAAAACGTTGAAGGACGGCCGTCCCAAGGTGGCCGGCCGGCCGGCCGACCGAGACTGTGGTGACTCCGGCGGATAGACTCCTCGGCTGCTCTCCAGGACAGGGGCTTCGTTGACTCTGGTTTCTCTTCAAAATGCACAAGTCTTTCGCCTTTTACTAAAGACTTCCGTGGAGAGGGACGTTCAAGAGTTTAAGTTATTTTTGGTGGGCTTTGCTGTAAGGCTGCGCCCTTTGAGTGTATCAAATGTCAAGCAGCTGTCTGTCAAGGCTCAGAGGTGCACTTAGGTCAACCTTGGGGCGGAGGTGATCAGCAGCAGCAGCCTTTGTTATGCGCCCTTAAAAACATAGCACCACAACAACTGACTTGTGTGCCAAGATCTTGGGTTGGCCCCAGACACCTGTGGGCCATCGCTTCTCGGCCTTTTGGCTAAGATCAAGTGTAGTATCTGTTCTTATCAGTTTAATATCTGATATGTCATCTATATGGGGATTAAATATTAAATGCATTTTTGAGCAGTGTGAGGTGAAAACTGGGGCTTGCTCTCTTCACTCCTTGCATTGAAGGCCTAAGGTATTGCAGTGCCACCAGGAGCGGTGCACCTGCTCTTTCTGTGAAAAGCAAAAGCGAGAAGCTGAGAAACAGAAAGACATCAACCCATTTTCATAAGTAAATTTTCAAATTTGCGTTATGTTTTATGCCGGGAAAACAACATGTGGTAAAAAGCACACCAGACA
Organism: Solea senegalensis; assembly: GCF_019176455.1. Classification (NCBI taxonomy): domain Eukaryota; kingdom Metazoa; phylum Chordata; class Actinopteri; order Pleuronectiformes; family Soleidae; genus Solea; species Solea senegalensis. The sequence continues at coordinate 13,636 of NW_025322437.1, forward strand.
TTCAAGCGGTCTCCCATCAAGTACCAACCCGGCCGACCCTGCTTAGCTTCGAGATCAGGCGGGGTCGGGCGTGCTCAGGGTGAATGTGGCCCGTGAAAGCGGGCTGGCTGGCGACAGAGAGTGCCTTTATGGACTAGGCAAGGCCCCTGCTCGTGGAGGGGCATGTTTCTTGTAAGGAAGCAGCAGTGTAAAGGCGTGCAGCGGTGTAAAAGCTTACAGCACCTGGTATTCCCAGGCGGTCTCCCATCCAAGTACTAACCAGGCCCGACCCTGCTTGGCTTCCGAGATCAGACGAGATCGGGCTTGCTCAGGGTGGTATGGCCGTAAGCCAGGGGGTTGGGGACACAGACTGCTTTTATGGACTGGGCAAGGCCCCCTGCGCGTGGCGGGGCTCAAAAGTCAGCCTTTCGGACACACTGCACTTCAGCCTTTATCTCCACCACATGCT
>NW_025322438.1:0-6235 GCF_019176455.1 Solea senegalensis
TGCTTTGAGCTAAAGACAACACCCACAACCATCACGTTCCCAGCAACTTGGAAAGACTGGGGATGTTGCTCCGCAAGGACGAGAGAAGTTTGGAGATGGGCACACAACGGTGAACTTTGGGCGGCTGACCTTTGCTTACGACGACATCATCGGGGGAAAGCGCGGACGCAGCACACCACTAGCAAAAATTATGCAGTCAAGACTCCCACGTTTGGGGAATTTGCTGGGGTCAACACAGCCGGAGTGCAATGGCTGAGCCTCGCCCTGGGTGAACCGCCTGCTTGATCATGGTATCTCCCCCGCCAGGTAAGTATGAGGTGTACTCGCCAAACACCGGGTGGCTCTTGCCAGACACAGCTCTTTGGCTGATGGTGCTGGAAATGAATAATCCCAGAGGCCAATGCCTTGACTCAGTTGCTCGTTAATGCTGTGCTATGTTCAAATTCAACCTCCAGCACACATTGGAGAGGAAACACTCGACCTTTTTTACTGGCATACCTGGCTGTCGTTTCCTATAGATTCAGCAACAACTGGACATGACGGCACCAACAGCCGCTTGCCCATCTCGGTGTCGCTTCCCGATACTGGACTAGAGTGTAGCATGTGGTGGAGATAAAGGCTGAAGTGCAGTGTGTCCGAAAGGTTGACTTTTGAGCCCCTCCACGCGCAGGGGGCCTTGCCCAGTCCATAAAAGCAGTCTGTGTCCCCAACCCCCCGGCTTACGGCCATACCACCCTGAGCACGTCTGATCTCGGAAGCCAAGCAGGGTCGGGCCTGGTTAGTACTTGGATGGGAGACCGCCTGGGAATACCAGGTGCTGTAAGCTTTTACACCGCTGCACACTTTTACACTGCTGCTTCCTTACAAGAAACATGCCCCTCCACGAGCAGGGGCCTTGCCTAGTCCATAAAGGCACTCTCTGTCGCCAGCCCCTCGGCTTACGGCCATACCACCCTGAGCACGCCCGATCTCGTCTGATCTCGGAAGCTAAGCAGGGTCGGGCCGGGTTAGTACTTGGATGGGAGACCGCCTGGGAATACCAGGTGCTGTAAGCTTTTACGCTGCTGCTGCTGCTTCCTTACAAGAAACATGGGCTCGCAATTAAATTGACGCACAGGCACGGGTTGATGTCTTTCTGGTTTCAGCTTCGCTTTGCTTTTCACAGAAAAAAGAGAATGGTGCACCGTTCCTGGTGGCACTGCAATACCAGGTCAATGCAAGGAGTGAAGAGAGCAAGCCCCAGTTTTCACCTCCCACTGCTCAAAAATGCATTTAATATTTAATCCCCATATAGAGGACATATCAGATATTAAACTGATAAGAACAGATACTACACTTGATCTTAGCCAAAAGGCCGAGAAGCGATGGCCCACAGGTGTCTGGGGCCACCCCAAGATCTTGGCACACAAGTCAGTTGTTGTGGTGCCATGTTTTTAAGGGCGCATAACAAAGGCTGCTGCTGCTGATCACCTCCGCCCCAAGGTTGACCTAAGTGCACCTCTGAGCCTTGACAGACAGCTGCTTGACATTTGACACACTCAAAGGGCGCAGCCTTACAGCAAAGCCCACCAAAAATAACTTAAACTCTTGAACGTCCCTCTCCACGGAAGTCTTTAGTAAAAGGCGAAAGACTTGTGCATTTTGAAGAGAAACCAGAGTCAACGTAGCCCCTGTCCTGAGAGCAGCCGAGGAGTCTATCCGCCGGAGTCACCACAGTCTCGGTCGGCCGGCCGGCCGGCCACCTTGGGACGGCCTTCCTTCAACGTTTTTGCTTAGTCGCCAATAAACCGCCCAGATTTGACTGCATGTTTGGAAGCGCTTTCCTACTGTCGGTTGTGCGCTGCAGTTTTCTATCAGTCGCTGAGGCTGTGGCACATTCCTCGCTCACTGGCACACCTCCAACATTTAGTGGTAGACGTGAGTGCATGAGCAAAGCAGCTCCGTGTCACACTGAGCAGTACAAACTGCCGGGCCATTTCCCACCTCATCCGGGCTTCTGAAATGGTGAGTTGCTCCTGGCATCACTTCAACATCAGGTCACTGCACGGAGTGAACAGAGCAAGCGCCAAAGTATTAACCCTTGGCATGATGGACATGGATCCATCTCCAACAATCGAGTTCTTCTACAAAGAGTTGGGAAAGGGAGCGTGACATTTGCTTTGAGCTAAAAGAACACCCACAACCATCACGTTCCCAGCAACTTGGAAAGACTGGGGATGTTGCTCCGCAAGGACGTGAGAAGTTTGGAGATGGGCACACAACGTTGAACTTCGGGCGGCTGACCTTTGCTTACAACGACATCATCGGGGGAAAGCGCGGACGCAGCACCCCACTAGCAAAAATTATGCAGTCAAGACTCCCACGTTTGGGGAATTTGCAGGGGTCAACACAGCCGGAGTGCAATGGCTGAGCCTCTCCCTGGGTGAACCGCCTGCTTGATCATGGTATCTCCCTGCCAGGTAAGTATGAGGTGTACTCTCGCCAAACACCGGGTGGCTCTTGCCAGACACAGCTCTTGGCTGATGGTGCTGGAAATGAATAATCCCAGAGGCCAATGCCTTGACTCAGTTGCTCGTTAATGCTGTGCTATGTTCAACTTCAACCTCCAGCACACATTGGAGAGGAAACACTCGACCTTTTTTACTGGCATACCTGGCTGTCGTTTCCTATAGATTCAGCAACACCTGGACATGACGGCCCCAACAGCCGCTTGCCCATCTCGGTGTCGCTTCCCGATACTGGACTAGAGTGTAGCATGTGGTGGAGATAAAGGCTGAAGTGCAGTGTGTCCGAAAGGCTGACTTTGAGCCCCGCCACGCGCAGGGGGCCTTGCCCAGTCCATAAAAGCAGTCTGTGTCCCCAACCCCCCGGCTTACGGCCATACCACCCTGAGCACGCCCGATCTCGTCTGATCTCGGAAGCCAAGCAGGGTCGGGCCTGGCTAGTACTTGGATCGGAGACCGCCTGGGAATACCAGGTGCTGTAAGCTTTTACACCGCTGCACGCTTTTACACTGCTGCTTCCTTACAAGAAACATGCCCCTCCACGAGCAGGGGCCTTGCCTAGTCCGTAAAGGCACTCTCTGTCGCCAGCCCCTCGGCTTACGGCCATACCACCCTGAGCACGCCCGATCTCGTCTGATCTCGGAAGCTAAGCAGGGTCGGGCCGGGTTAGTACTTGGATGGGAGACCGCCTGGGAATACCAGGTGCTGTAAGCTTTTACGCTGCTGCTGCTGCTTGCCTTACAAGAAACATGGGCTCGCAATTAAATTGACGCACAGGCACGGGTTGATGTCTTTCTGGTTTCAGCTTCGCTTTGCTTTTCACAGAAAAAAGAGAATGGTGCACCGTTCCTGGTGGCACTGCAATACCAGGTCAATGCAAGGAGTGAAGAGAGCAAGCCCCAGTTTTCACCTCCCACTGCTCAAAAATGCATTTAATATTTAATCCCCATATAGAGGACATATCAGATATTAAACTGATAAGAACAGATACTACACTTGATCTTAGCCAAAAGGCCGAGAAGCGATGGCCCACAGGTGTCTGGGGCCAACCCAAGATCTTGGCACACAAGTCAGTTGTTGTGGTGCCATGTTTTTAAGGGCGCATAACAAAGGCTGCTGCTGCTGATCACCTCCGCCCCAAGGTTGACCTAAGTGCACCTCTGAGCCTTGACAGACAGCTGCTTGACATTTGACACACTCAAAGGGCGCAGCCTTACAGCAAAGCCCACCAAAAATAACTTAAACTCTTGAACGTCCCTCTCCACGGAAGTCTTTAGTAAAAGGCGAAAGACTTGTGCATTTTGAAGAGAAACCAGAGTCAACGTAGCCCCTGTCCTGGAGAGCAGCCGAGGAGTCTATCCGCCGGAGTCACCACAGTCTCGGTCGGCCGGCCGGCCGGCCACCTTGGGACGGCCTTCCTTCAACGTGTTTGCTTAGTCGGCCAATAAACCGCCCAGATTTGACTGCATGTTTGGAAGCGCTTTCCTACTGTCGGTTGTGCGCTGCAGTTTTCTATCAGTCGCTGAGGCTGTGGCACATTCCTTGCTCACTGGCACACCTCCAACATTTAGTGGTAGGCGTGAGTGCATGAGCAAAGCAGCTCCGTGTCACACTGAGCAGTACAAACTGCCGGGCCATTTCCCACCTCATCCGGGCTTCTGAAATGGTGAGTTGCTCCTGGCATCACTTCAACATCAGGTCACTGCACGGAGTGAACAGAGCAAGCGCCAAAGTATTAACCCTTGGCATGATGGCCATGGATCCATCTCCAACAATCAAGTTCTTCTACAAAGAGTTGGGAAAGGGAGCGTGACATTTGCTTTGAGCTAAAAGACAACACCCACAACCATCACGTTCCCAGCAACTTGGAAAGACTGGGGATGTTGCTCCGCAAGGACGTGAGAAGTTTGGAGATGGGCACACAACGTTGAACTTCGGGCGGCTGACCTTTGCTTACAACGACATCATCGGGGGAAAGCGCGGACGCAGCACCCCACTAGCAAAAATTATGCAGTCAAGACTCCCACGTTTGGGGAATTTGCAGGGGTCAACACAGCCGGAGTGCAATGGCTGAGCCTCGCCCTGGGTGAACCGCCTTCTTGATCATGGTATCTCCCCTGCCAGGTAAGTATGAGGTGTACTCGCCAAACACCGGGTGGCTCTTGCCAGACACAGCTCTTGGCTGATGGTGCTGGAAATGAATAATCCCAGAGGCCAATGCCTTGACTCAGTTGCTCGTTAATGCTGTGCTATGTTCAACTTCAACCTCCAGCACACATTGGAGAGGAAACACTTGACCTTTTTTACTGGCATACCTGGCTGTCGTTTCCTATAGATTCAGCAACAACTGGACATGACGGCACCAACAGCCGCTTGCCCATCTCGGTGTCGCTTCCCGATACTGGACTAGAGTGTAGCATGTGGTGGAGATAAAGGCTGAAGTGCAGTGTGTCCGAAAGGCTGACTTTTGAGCCCCGCCACGCGCAGGGGGCCTTGCCCAGTCCATAAAAGCAGTCTGTGTCCCCAACCCCCCGGCTTACGGCCATACCACCCTGAGCACGCCCGATCTCGTCTGATCTCGGAAGCCAAGCAGGGTCGGGCCGGGTTAGTACTTGGATGGGAGACCGCCTGGGAATACCAGGTGCTGTAAGCTTTTACGCTGCTGCTGCTGCTGCTGCTGCTTCCTTACAAGAAACATGGGCTCGCAATTAAATTGACGCACAGGCACGGGTTGATGTCTTTCTGGTTTCAGCTTCGCTTTGCTTTTCACAGAAAAAAGAGAATGGTGCACCGTTCCTGGTGGCACTGCAATACCAGGTCAATGGCCCACAGGTGTCTGGGGCCAACCCAAGATCTTGGCACACAAGTCAGTTGTTGTGGTGCCATGTTTTTAAGGGTGCATAACAAAGGCTGCTGCTGCTGATCACCTCCGCCCCAAGGTTGACCTAAGTGCACCTCTGAGCCTTGACAGACAGCTGCTTGACATTTGACACACTCAAAGGGCACAGCCTTACAGCAAAGCCCACCAAAAATAACTTAAACTCTTGAACGTCCCTCTCCACGGAAGTCTTTAGTATAAGGCGAAAGACTTGTGCATTTTGAAGAGAAACCAGAGTCAACGTAGCCCCTGTCCTGGAGAGCAGCCGAGGAGTCTATCCGCCGGAGTCACCACAGTCTCGGTCGGCCGGCCGGCCGGCCACCTTGGGACGGCCTTCCTTCAACGTTTTTACTTAGTCGGCCAATAAACCGCCCAGATTTGACTGCATGTTTGGAAGCGCTTTCCTACTGTCGGTTGTGCGCTGCAGTTTTCTATCAGTCGCTGAGGCTGTGGCACATTCCTCGCTCACTGGCACACCTCCAACATTTAGTGGTAGACGGGAGTGCATGAGCAAAGCAGCTCCGTGTCACACTGAGCAGTACAAACTGCCGGGCCATTTCCCACCTCATCCGGGCTGCTGAAATGGTGAGTTGCTCCTGGCATCACTTCAACATCAGGTCACTGCACGGAGTGAACAGAGCAAGCGCCAAAGTATTAACCCTTGGCATGATGGCCATGGATCCATCTCCAACAATCGAGTTCTTCTACAAAGAGTTGGGAAAGGGAGCGTGACATATGCTTTGAGCTAAAAGACACCACCCACAACCATCACGTTCCCAGCAACTTGGAAAGACTGGGGATGTTGCTCCGCAAGGACGTGAGAAGTTTGGAGATGGGCACACAACGCTGAACT
>NW_025322439.1:0-5937 GCF_019176455.1 Solea senegalensis
CAACCATCACGTTCCCAGCAACTTGGAAAGACTGGGGATGTGGCTCCGCAAGGACGTGAGAAGGTTGGAGATGGGCACACAACGTTGAACTTCGGGCGGCTGACCTTTGCTTACAACGACATCATCGGGGGAAAGCGCGGACGCAGCACCCCACTAGCAAAAATTATGCAGTCAAGACTCCCACGTTTGGGGAATTTGCAGGGATCAACACAGCCGGAGTGCAATGGCTGAGCCTCGCCCTGGGTGAACCGCCTTCTTGATCATGGTATCTCCCCTGCCAGGTAAGTATGAGGTGTACTCGCCAAACACCGGGTGGCTCTTGCCAGACACAGCTCTTTGGCTGATGGTGCTGGAAATGAATAATCCCAGAGGCCAATGCCTTGACTCAGTTGCTCGTTAATGCTGTGCTATGTTCAGCTTCAACCTCCAGCACACATTGGAGAGGAAACACTCGACCTTTTTTACTGGCATACCTGGCTGTCGTTTCCTATAGATTCAGCAACAACTGGACATGACGGCACCAACAGCCGCTTGCCCATCTCGGTGTCGCTTCCCGATACCGGACTAGAGTGTAGCATGTGGTGGAGATAAGGCTGAAGTGCAGTGTGTCCGAAAGGCTGACTTTTGAGCCCCGCCACGCGCAGGGGGCCTTGCCCAGTCCATAAAAGCAGTCTGTGTCCCCACCCCCCCGGCTTACGGCCATACCACCCTGAGCACGCCCGATCTCGTCTGATCTCGGAAGCCAAGCAGTTCGAGGGCCTGGATTGGTGCGGAAGTACTTGGATGGGAGACAGCCTGGGAATACCGGGTGCTGTAAGCTTTTACACCGCTACTGCGGCTTGCTGCTGCTTCCTTACAAAACATGCCCCTCCACGAGCGGGGCCTTTGCCCTGGTCATAAAGGCACTCTCTGTGCGCCAGCCTGAAACTGCACGGCCATACCACCTGAGCAGCCGATCCTGGGTACGATCTCTCGGAAGCTAAGCAGGGTCGGGCCGGGTTAGTACTTGGATGGGAGACCGCCTGGGAATACCAGGTGCTGTAAGCTTTTACGCTACTGCTGCTGCTGCTTCCTTACAAGAAACATGGGCTCGCAATTAAATTGACGCACAGGCACGGGTTGATGTCTTTCTGGTTTCAGCTAAGCTTTGCTTTTCACAGAAAAAAGAGAATGGTGCACCGTTCCTGGTGGCACTGCAATACCAGGTCAATGCAAGGAGTGAAGAGAGCAAGCCCCAGTTTTCACCTCCCACTGCTGAAAAATGCATTTAATATTTAATCCCCATATAGAGGAAATATCAGATATTAAACTGATAAGAACAGATACTACACTTGATCTTAGCCAAAAGGCCGAGAAGCGATGGCCCACAGGTGTCTGGGGCCAACCCAAGATCTTGGCACACAAGTCAGTTGTTGTGGTGCCATGTTTTTAAGGGCGCATAACAAAGGCTGCTGCTGCTGATCACCTCCGCCCAAAGGTTGACCTAAGTGCACCTCTGAGCCTTGACAGACAGCTGCTTGACATTTGACACACTCAAAGGGCGCAGCCTTACAGCAAAGCCCACCAAAAATAACTTAAACTCTTGAACGTCCCTCTTCAGGAGGTCTTTAGTAAAAGGCGAAGACTTGTGCATTTTGAAGAGAAACCAGGAATCCAACTGGCCCATCCTGGAGAGCAGCCGAGGGTCTATCTGGCAGATCTACAGTCTCGGTCGGCCGGCCCGTACGGTAAAGGCACTTCCTTCGCGTTTTATGATGCGGCTGACCGGCTTAGCCAATTTGATTGCATGTTTGGAAGCGCTTTCCTACTGTCGGTTGTGCGCTGCAGTTTTCTATCAGTCGCTGAGGCTGTGGCACATTCCTCGCTCACTGGCACACCTTCAACATTTAGTGGTAGACGTGAGTGCATGAGCAAAGCAGCTCCATTTCACACTGAGCAGTACAAACTGCCGGGCCATTTCCCCCCTCATCCGGGCTTCTGAAATGGTGAGTTGCTCCTGGCATCACTTCAACATCAGGTCACTGCTGCGGAGTGAACAGAGCTGGCGCCAAAGTATTAACCCCCACTTGGCATGATGTGCATGGATGCATCTCCAACTGGTGAGTTCTTCTACAAAAGAGTTGGGAAAGGGAGGCGTGACATTTGCTTTGAGCTGAAAGACAACACCCACAACCATCACGTTCTACAGCTTGGAAGGAGCTGGGGATGTTGCTCATGGGGCGTGAAAGTTTGGAGATGGGCGCTGCCCGTTGAACCGGGCGGCTGACCTTTACTTACAACGACATCGCCGAGAGCGGTGCCAGCACCCACTGGCAAAAATTATGCGTCAAGACTCCACGTTTGGGGAATTTGCAGGGGTCAACACAGCCGGAGTGCAATGGCTGCGCCTCGCCCTGGGTGAAACGCCTTCTTGATCATGGTATCTCCCCTGCCAGGTAAGTATGAGGTGTACTCGCCAAACACCGGGTGGCTCTTGCCAGACACAGCTCTTTGGCTGATGGTGCTGGAAATGAATAATCCCAGAGGCCAATGCCTTGACTCAGTTGCGCGTTAATGCTGTGCTATGTTCAACTTCAACCTCCAGCACACATTGGAGAGGAAACACTCGACCTTTTTTACTGGCATACCTGGCTGTCGTTTCCTATAGATTCAGCAACAACTGGACATGACGGCACCAACAGCCGCTTGCCCATCTCGTTGTCGCTTCCCGATACTGGACTAGAGTGTAGCATGTGGTGGAGATAAAGGCTGAAGTGCAGTGTGTCCGAAAGGCTGACTTTTGAGCCCCGCCACGCGCAGGGGGCCTTGCCCAGTCCATAAAAGCAGTCTGTGTCCCCAACCCCCCGGCTTGCAGCCATACCACCCTGAGCACGCCCGATCTCATCTGATCTCGGAAGCCAAGCAGGGTCGGGCCTGGTTAGTACTTGGATGGGAGACAGCCTGGGAATACCAGGTGCTGTAAGCTTTTACACCGCTGCACGCTTTTACACTGCTGCTTCCTTACAAGAAACATGCCCCTCGAAGCAGAGGGGCCTTGCCTAGTCCATAAAGGCAGTCTCTGTCGCCAGCCCCTCGGCTTACGGCCATACCACCCTGAGCACGCCCGATCTCGTCTGATCACGGAAGCTAAGCAGGGTCGGGCCTGGTTAGTACTTGGATGGGAGACCGCCTGGGAATCCCAGGTGCTGTAAGCTTTTACACTGCTGCTTCCTTACAAGAAACATGGGCTCGCAATTAAATTGACGCACAGGCACGGGTTGATGTCTTTCTGGTTTCAGCTTCGCTTTGGTTTTCACAGAAAAAAAGAGAATGGTGCACCGTTCCTGGTGGCACTGCAATACCAGGTCAATGCAAGGAGTGAAGAGAGCAAGCCCCAGTTTTCACCTCCAACTGCTCAAAAATGCATTTAATATTTAATCCCCATATAGAGGACATATCAGATATTAAACTGATAAGAACAGATACTACACTGGATCTTAGCCAAAAGGCCGAGAAGCGATGGCCCACAGGTGTCTGGGGCCAACCCAAGATCTTGGCACACAAGTCAGTTGTTGTGGTGCCATGTTTTTAAGGGCGCACAACAAAGGCTGCTGCTGCTGATCACCTCCGCCCCAAGGTTACAGTGCACCTCTGACATGACAGACAGCTGCTTGACGGTGACACACTCAAGGGGCATGGCCACCCAGCAAAGACCACCAAAAATAACTTAAACTCTTGAACGTCCCTCTCCACGGAAGTCTTTAGTAAAAGCCGAAAGACTTGTGCATTTTGAAGAGAAACCAGAGTCAACGTAGCCCCTGTCCTGGAGAGCAGCCGAGGAGTCTATCCGCCGGAGTCACCACAGTCTCGGTCGGCCGGCCACCTTGGGACGTCCTTCCTTCAACGTTTTTGCTTAGTCGGCCAATAAACCGCCCAGATTTGCCTGCATGTTTGGAAGCGCTTTCCTACTGTGGGTTGGCTGCAGTTTCTATCAGTGCTGAGGCTGTGGCACATTGCTGCGCTCACTGGCACTGCCTCCAGCATTTTAGTGAGTAGGCATTGGTGCATGAGCACCAAAGCAGCTCCGTGTCACACTGGGCTTACAGTACAAACTGCCGGACCCGTTTCCACCTCATCATCCGGACTACAGAAATGGTGAGTTGCTCCTGGCATCACTTCAACATCTGGAGTCACTGCGGGTGTGAACAGGCAAGCGCCAAAGGTATTAACCCGCTTGGCATGATGGCCATGGATCCATCTCCAACAATCGAGTTCTTCTACACAAAGAGGTTGGGAAGCGTGACATTTGCTTTGAGCTAAAGAACAAACACAACCATCGTTCAACAACTTGGAAAGACTGGGGATGTTGCTCCGCAAGGACGAGAGAAGTTTGGAGATGGGCACACAACTGTGAACTTTGGGCGGCTGACCTTTGCTTACGACGACATCATCGGGGGAAAGCGCGGACGCAGCACCCCACTAGCAAAAATTATGCAGTCAAGACTCCCACGTTTGGGGAATTTGCGGGGGTCAACACAGCCGGAGTGCAATGGCTGAGCCTCGCCCTGGGTGAACCGCCTTCTTGATCATGGTATCTCCCCTGCCAGGTAAGTATGAGGTGTACTCGCCAAACCCCGGGTGGCTCTTGCCAGCCACAGCTCTTTGGCTGATGGTGCTGGAAATGAATAATCCCAGAGGCCAATGCCTTGACTCAGTTGCTTGTTAATGCTGTGCTATGTTCAACTTCAACCTCCGGCACACATTGGAGAGGAAACACTCGACCTTTTTTACTGGCATACCTGGCTGTCGTTTCCTATAGATTCAGCACCAACTGGACATGACGGCACCAACAGCCGCTTGCCCATCTCGGTGTCGCTTCCCGATACTGGACTAGAGTGTAGCATGTGGTGGAGATAAAGGCTGAAGTGCAGTGTGTCCGAAAGGCTGACTTTTGAGCCCCGCCACGCGCAGGGGGCCTTGCCCAGTCCATAAAAGCAGTCTGTGTCCCCAACCCCCCGGCTTACGGCCATACCACCCTGAGCACGCCCGATCTCGTCTGATCGCGGAAGCCAAGCAGGGTCGGGCCTGGTTAGTACTTGGATGGGAGACCGCCTGGGAATACCAGGTGCTGTAAGCTTTTACACCGCTGCACGCTTTTACACTGCTGCTTTCGCTTTAAAACATGCCCCTCCACGAGCAGGGGCCTTGCCTGATCCATAAAGGCACTCTGTGCGCCCAGCCCCTCGGCTACGGCCGCCTGCACCCTGAGTACGCCCGATCTGCGTCTGATCACCAGGCCCGCTTGAGGCCGGGCGGGTTAGTACTTGGATGGGAGGCAGCCTGGGAATACCAGGTGCTGTAAGCTTCCAGCTGCTGCTGCTTCGCCCACAAAACATGGGCTGCATAATTAGAGGTGGCCTTTGAGCGGGTTGATGTCTTTCTGGTTTCAACTTAGCTTTGCTTTCTTTGAAAAAGAGAATGGTGCACCGTTCCTGGTGGCACTGCAATACCAGGTCAATGCAAGGAGTGAAGAGAGCAAGCCCCAGTTTTCACCTCCCACTGCTCAAAAATGCATTTAATATGTAATCCCCATTTAGAGGACATATCAGATATTAAACTGATAAGAACAGATACTACACTTGATCTTAGCCAAAAGGCCGAGAAGCGATGGCCCACGGGTGTCTGGGGCCAACCCAAGATCTTGGCACACAAGTCAGTTGTTGTGGTGCCATGTTTTTAAGGGCGCATAACAAAGGCTGCTGCTGCTGATCACCTCCGCCCCAAGGTTGACCTAAGTGCACCTCTGAGCCTTCACAGACAGCTGCTTGACATTAGACACACTCAAAGGGCGCAGCCTTACAGCAAAGCCCACCAAAAATAACTTAAACTCTTGAACGTCCCTCTTCACGGAAGTCTTTAGTAAAAGGCGAAAGACTTGTGCATTTTGAAGAGAAACCA
>NW_025322440.1:0-13062 GCF_019176455.1 Solea senegalensis
GACCTTTCCAAAGGTTGCACGGGTCTAAAACTCGGCACCCTGGATCAACCTTACTCCCTGTTACACATACGGCGACATCAGCATCCTGGCTCAATGCCTTTAGGAATTTTTACAAAAAACACACCCGAACGGCTGACTTTTGACCTTTCTGAAGGTTGCACAGGTCTAAAACTCGGCACCCTGGATCAACCTTAGTCCCTAATACGCATACGGCGAAATCAGCATCCTGGCTCAATGCCTTTAGGAATTTTTACAAAAAACACACACGAACGACTGACCTTTGACCTTCACAAAGGTTGCACAGGTCTGAAACTCAGCACCCTGGATAAGCCTTAGTCCCAGATACACATACGGAAAAATCAGACTCCTGGCTTAATGCCTTTAGGAATTATTACAAAAAACACAACAGAACGGCTGACCTTTGACCTTTCCAAAGGTTGCACAGGTCTGAAATTTGGCACCCTGGATCAGCCTTAGTCCCTGATACACATACGGAAAAAGCAGACTCCTGGCTTAATGCCTTTAGGAATTATTACAAAAAACACACCTGAACGGCTGACCTTTGACCTTTCCAAAGGTTGCACAGGTCTGAAACTCGGTACCCTCGATCAACCTTAGTCCCTGATACACATAGGGAAAAAACATTTTCTAATTAAAAATACACTAATAGAAAAACACATCCAAACTGTAAAATCATTGCAAAATCAAACAATAAAGGTACAGAAGTATATCTTATAAGATGTTAACTTCATTTGTGAGGTTTATATTATGGGACAATAGAAAAATTAAATAAATCAGGAAACAGCCTTATCTCATCTGAATGCGCACAAAAACAGACACCAATAGAAAAACACATCCAAACAGTGAAATCATTGCAAAATCAAACACTGATGGAATAGAAGTATATCTTATAAGATGTTAACTTCATTTGTAAGGTTTATATTATGGGAGAGTAGAAAAATGAAAAAAAATCAGGAAACAACCTTATCTCAACTGAATACCCACACAAAAAGACACCAATAGAAAAACACATCCAGACAGTGAAATCATTCCAAAATCAAACACTGAGGGTACAGAAGTATTTTAGATTACATACTATACTATGACATTTTTGTCTCATTTTAGACAACATACTATACTATGATATTTTGGTGGGATTTTGGATGACATACTATACTATGACATTTTTGAGTTATTTGGGACGACATACTATACTATGACATTTTTGAGTTATTTTGCATGACATACTACTTTTTGACATTTTTGTCTCATTTTGAACGACATACGATACTATGACATTTTTGTCTAATTTTGGACGACATACTATACTATGACATTTTTGAGTTATTTTGCACGACATACTATACCATGAAATTTTTGTCTCATTTTGGACGACATAATATACTATGACATTTTTGTGTGATTTTTGACGACATACTATACTATGACATTATTGAATTGTTCTATACTATGGACAACATTCTAGACTATGACATGTCTATACTATGATATACTATGACTATGACATTCAAACAGTGAATGTACGGAAGTATAACTCATGAGATTTTAACTTCATTTGTGAGGTGTATGTTATGGGAGAGTAGAAGAATGTAAAAAATCAGGAAACAGCCTTATCTCAGCTGAATGCGCACACGAACAGACACCAATAGAAAAACACAATCCGAACAGTGAAATCATTGCAAAATCAAACAGTGAAGGTATAGAAGTATATCTTATAAGATGTTAACTTCATTTGTGAGGTTTATATTATGGGACAGTAGGAAAAAGAAAAACATCCGAAAACAGCCTTATTTCAGCTGAATACGCACGTAAATAGACACCAATAAAAAAACACATCCAAACTGTGAAATCATTGCAAAATCAAACACTGAGAGAACAGAAGTGTATCTTATAAGATGTTAACTTCATTTGTGAGGTTTATATTATGGGACAGTAGTAACATTAAAACATTTAAGAAACAGCCTTATCTCAGCTGAATGTGCACAAAAACAGATACAAAAAGAAAAACATATGCCAACAGTAAAATCATTGCAAAATCAAACACTGAGGGTACAGAAGTATTTTAGACGACATACTATACTATGTCGTTTTTATCTCATTTTGGACGACATACTATAGTATGACATTTTTGTGTCATTTTGGATGACATACTATACTATGACATTTTTGTCTAATTTTGGACAACAAACTATACCATGACGTTTTTGTCCAATTTTGGACAACATACTATACTATGACATTTTTGTGTCATTTTGGATGACATACTATACTATGACATTTTAGTCTCATTTTGGACGACATACTATACTGTGACATTTTTGTCTAATTTTGGACAACATACTATACCATGACATTTTTGTGTCATTTCGGACGACATACTATACCATGACATTTTTGTCTAATTTTGGACAACGTACTATACTTTGACATTTTTGTGTCATTCGGACGACTATACTATGCTGACACTTCCTTTTAATTGCATTTTGGCGACGCCTTTTGCGTCTAATTTGACATACACATTTTGATCATTTTGGCGGACATTGCCACCTATACTATGACATTTTTTGTCATTTTGGATGACATACTAACATGACATTTTTTAGTTATTTTGGACGACATACTATACTGTGACATTTTTGTGTCATTTTGGATGTCATACTATACTGTGACATTTTTGTGTCATTTTGGATGACATACTATACTATGACATTTTTGTCTCATTTTAGACAACATACTATACTATGATATTTTGGTGGGATTTTGGATGACATACTATACTATGACATTTTTGAGTTATTTGGGACGACATACTATACTTTGACATTTTTGAGTTATTTTGCATGACATACTACTTTTTGACATTTTTGTCTCATTTTGAACGACATACGATACTATGACATTTTTGTCTAATTTTGGACGACATACTATACTATGACATTATTGGTGGGATTTTGGATGACATACTATGCCCCTATGACATTTTGAGGTTATTTGGAGACATTTATACTATGACATTTTGAGTTATTTTGCATGACATACCTACTTTTTGACATTTTGTCTCCTTTGAACGACATGCGATACTATGACATTTTATTAATTTTGGACGACATAATATACTATGACATTTTTGTGTGATTTTTGACGACATACTATACTATGACATTATTGAGTTGTTTTGGACGACATACTATACTGTGACATTATTGAATTGTTCTATACTATGGACGACATTCTAGACTATGACATGTCTATACTATGATATACTATGCCTATGACATTCAAACAGTGAAGGTACGGAAGTATAACTCATGAGATTTTAACTTCATTTGTGAGGTGTATGTTATGGGAGAGTAGAAGAATGAAAAAAATCAGGAAACAGCCTTATCTCAGCTGAATGCGCACACGAACAGACACCAATAGAAAAACACAATCCGAACAGTGAAATCATTGCAAAATCAAACAGTGAAGGTGTAGAAGTATATCTTATAAGATGTTAACTTCATTTGTGAGTTTTATATTATGGGACAGTAGGAAAAAGAAAAACATCCGAAAACAGCCTTATTTCAGCTGAATACGCACGTAAATAGACACCAATAAAAAAACACATCCAAACTGTGAAATCATTGCAAAATCAAACACTGAGAGTACAGAAGTATCTTATAAAGATGTTAGCTTCATTTGTAGGGATTTATATTAATAAGGACAATGAGAAAAATGAAAACATTTAAGAAGCAGCCTTATCTCGGCTAGTGTGCACAAAAGGAAACAGATACAAAAGAAAAACATATACCAACAGTAAAAAATCATTGCAAAATCAAACACTGGGTACAGAAGTATTTTTGAACGACATACTATACTATGTCGTTTTATCACCTCATTTTGGGCGACATACTATACTATGACATTTTTTGTTCATTTTGGATGACATACTATACTATGACATTTTTGTCTAATTTTGGACACTCGCGAAACTATACCATGACGTTTTGTCCGGTACGGTTTCTTTATACTATACTATGACATTTTTGTCTAATTTTGGACAACAAACTATACCATGACGTTTTTGTCCAATTTTGGACAACATACTATACTATGACATTTTTGTGTCATTTTGGATGACATACTATACTATGACATTTTAGTCTCATTTTGGACGACATACTATACTGTGACATTTTTGTCTAATTTTGGACAACATACTATACTATGACATTTTTGTGTCATTTCGGACGACATACTATACTATGACATTTTTTTTGTCATTTTGGATGACATACCAACATGACATTTTTTAGTTATTTTGGACGACATACTATACTGTGACATTTTTGTCTCATTTTGGACAACATACTATACTTTGACATTTTTGTGTCATTTTGGAATACAAACTATATTATGACATTTTTTTGTCATTTTGGATAACAAACTATACTATGACTTTTTGTGTCATTTTGGATGTCATACTATACTGTGACAATTTTGTGTCATTTTGGATGACATACTATACTATGACATTTTTGTCTCATTTTGTACGGCTTACTAAACTATGACATTTTTGTGTCATTTTGGATGACATACTATACTATGATATTTTTGTCTTATTTTGGAGAACATACTATACTATGACATTTTTGTCTAATTTTGGATGACATACTCTATGATGATATTTTTGTGTCATTTTGGACGACATACTATACTATAACGGCTCACACGGTGGTGTAGTGGTTAGCACTCTCACCTTGCAGCGAGAAGACCCATGTTCGAGCCCCGGTTGGAACAAGGGCCTTTCTCCATGGAGTTTGCATGTTCTCCCCGTGTGTGTGTGGGTTCTCTGCGGGTTCTCCGGCTTCCTCCCACAGTTCAAAAACATGCAATGTGGAGTTAGGTGAATTGGACACTCTAAATTGACCGTAGGAGTGAGTGTGAGAGTGAATGGTTGTTTATCTTTAGCTGTGTGTGGCCCTGCGATGGACTGGCGAACTGTCCAGGGTGTACCCCGCCTATCGCCCGATGTTGCTGAGATTGGCACAGCATCCCCGCGACCCTCTGGTGAAGGATAAAGCGGTTAGATGATGACTGACTGACTGATACTATACTATTACATTATTGAGTTGTTTTGGACGACATTCTATACTATGACATTTTTGTCTCATTTTGGAAGACATATATGACATATTTTTGTGATTTTGGACAACATACTATACAATGACATTTTATTGTTATTTTGGACAACATACTATACTATGACATGTCTATACTATGATATACTATGACTATGACATTCAAACAGTGAAGGAACGGAACTTCATTAGTTAGTTTTACATTATGGGACAGTAGAAATATGAAAAAAATCAGGAAACAGCCTTATCTCAGATGAATGTGCACAAAAACAGATATAAAAGAAAAACACATTCAAACTGTGAGATCATTGCATAATCAAACAGTGAAGGTACAGAAGTATATCTTATAAGATGTTAACTTTATTTGTGAGGTTTATGTTATGGGACAGTATAAAAATGAAAAAAATCAGAAAACAGCCTTATCCCTGCTGAATGCGCACAAAAACAGACACAAAAAGAAAAACACATCCAAACAGTGGAATCATTGCAAAATCAAACACTGAAGGTATAAAACTATATCTTATGAGATGTTAAATTTCATATTATAGGACAGTAGAAAAAAGATTAAAATACCCTCAATCAGTCTTAGTCCCTACTACACATACTGAAAAATCAGATCCCTGGCTCAATGCCCTTATAATTTATTGAAGAAAAGACAGTTTCTTGCTTTTTTTACGTTTGAATTATACAGACTGTCCTTTTGGCTGCTGCACGGTGACCTTTGGACCCCATATTCAGAACAGAGGATCCTCCATAGCCACTAAACAATAATCTGAAAAAAATATGAATAAAGTCCTCCAGAAAACTATTTGGTGCAATTTCAGCCTGACCTTTGACCTTTCCGAAGGTTACACAGGTCTGACACTCGGCACTCTAGATCAGCCTTAGTCCCTGATACACATATGGAAAAATCAGACTCCTGGCTCAATGCCTTTAGGAATTATAACAAAAAACACACCAGAAAGGCTGACCTTTGACCTTTCCATATGGAAAAATCAGACTCCTGGCTTAATGCCTTTACAAATTATTACCAATAACACACCTGAACGGCTGACCTTTGACCTTTCCAAAGGTTGCACAGGTCTGAAACTCTGCAACCTGGATAAGTCTTAGTCCCTGATACACATACTGAAAAATCAGACCCCTGTGTGAATGCCTTTAGAAATTATTACAAAAAACACACCCAAACGGCTGACCTTTGACCTTTCTGAAAGTTGCACGGGTCTGAAACTCAGCACCCTAGGTCAGTTTTAGTCCCTGATACACATACCGTAAAATCAGACTCCTGGCTCAATGCCGTCAGGAATTATTACAAAAACATACGCCGAACTGCCCCGACCTTTTGACCTTTCAAGGTTGCTTGCGGATCTAAACTCAAGCACCCTGGATCCCAACACTTACTCCCACCATTACACTCCAGCGACATCAGCATCCTGGCTCAATGCCTTTTAGGAATTTTACAAAAAAACACACCCAGGCGACTGACTTTTGACCTTTCTGAAGGTTGCACAGGTCTAAAGCTTCGGCACCCTGGATCAACCTTAGTCCCCTAATGCATATGCTGTTGAGAAATCCAGCATCCTGGCTCAATGCCTTTAGGAGGAATTTTACAAAAACACACCGCGAGCGACTGACCTTTGACCTTCACAAGGTTGCACAGGTCTGAAACTCAGCACCCTGGATGGCCTTAGTCCCTGATACACATACGGTAAAATCAGACTCCTGGCTCAATGCCTTTAGGAATTATTACAAAAAACACAACAGAACGGCTGACCTTTGACCTTTCCAAAGGTTGCACAGGTCTGAAATTTGGCACCCTGGATCAGCCTTAGTCCCTGATACACATACGGAAAAATCAGACTCCTGGCTTAATGCCTTTAGGAATTATTACAAAAAACACACCTGAACGGCTGACCTTTGACCTTTCCAAAGGTTGCACAGGTCTGAAACTCGGTACCCTCGATCAACCTTAGTCCCTGATACACATAGGGAAAAAACATTTTCTAATTAAAAATACACTAATAGAAAAACACATCCAAACTGTAAAATCATTGCAAAATCAAACAATAAAGGTACAGAAGTATATCTTATAAGATGTTAACTTCATTTGTGAGGTTTATATTATGGGACAATAGAAAAATTAAATAAATCAGGAAACAGCCTTATCTCATCTGAATGCGCACAAAAACAGACACCAATAGAAAAACACATCCAAACAGTGAAATCATTGCAAAATCAAACACTGATGGAATAGAAGTATATCTTATAAGATGTTAACTTCATTTGTAAGGTTTATATTATGGGAGAGTAGAAAAATGAAAAAAAATCAGGAAACAACCTTATCTCAACTGAATACCCACACAAAAAGACACCAATAGAAAAACACATCCAGACAGTGAAATCATTCCAAAATCAAACACTGAGGGTACAGAAGTATTTTAGATTACATACTATACTATGACATTTTTGTCTCATTTTAGACAACATACTATACTATGATATTTTGGTGGGATTTTGGATGACATACTATACTATGACATTTTTGAGTTATTTGGGACGACATACTATACTATGACATTTTTGAGTTATTTTGCATGACATACTACTTTTTGACATTTTTGTCTCATTTTGAACGACATACGATACTATGACATTTTTGTCTAATTTTGGACGACATACTATACTATGACATTTTTGAGTTATTTTGCACGACATACTATACCATGAAATTTTTGTCTCATTTTGGACGACATAATATACTATGACATTTTTGTGTGATTTTTGACGACATACTATACTATGACATTATTGAATTGTTCTATACTATGGACAACATTCTAGACTATGACATGTCTATACTATGATATACTATGACTATGACATTCAAACAGTGAATGTACGGAAGTATAACTCATGAGATTTTAACTTCATTTGTGAGGGGTATGTTATGGGAGAGTAGAAGAATGGAAAAAATCAGGAAACAGCCTTATCTCAGCTGAATGCGCACACGAACAGACACCAATAGAAAAACACAATCCGAACAGTGAAATCATTGCAAAATCAAACAGTGAAGGTATAGAAGTATATCTTATAAGATGTTAACTTCATTTGTGAGGTTTATATTATGGGACAGTAGGAAAAAGAAAAACATCCGAAAACAGCCTTATTTCAGCTGAATACGCACGTAAATAGACACCAATAAAAAAACACATCCAAACTGTGAAATCATTGCAAAATCAAACACTGAGAGAACAGAAGTGTATCTTATAAGATGTTAACTTCATTTGTGAGGTTTATATTATGGGACAGTAGAAAAATGAAAACATTTAAGAAACAGCCTTATCTCAGCTGAATGTGCACAAAAACAGATACAAAAAGAAAAACATATGCCAACAGTAAAATCATTGCAAAATCAAACACTGAGGGTACAGAAGTATTTTAGACGACATACTATACTATGTCGTTTTTATCTCATTTTGGATGACATACTATACTATGACATTTTTGTGTCATTTTGGATGACATACTATACTATGACATTTTTGTCTAATTTTGGACAACAAACTATACTATGACGTTTTTGTCCAATTTTGGACAACATACTATACTATGACATTTTTGTGTCATTTTGGATGACATACTATACTATGACATTTTTGTGTCATTTTGGATGACATACTATACTATGACATTTTTGTCTCATTTTGGACAACATACTATACCATGACATTTTTGTGTCATTTTAGAAGACATTGTATATTATGACATTTTTGTCTAATTTTGGACAACATACACTATGAAATTTTTGTCTAATTTTGGACAACATACTATACTATGACATTTTTGTGTCATTTTGGATGACATACTATACTATGACATTTTTGTCTCATTTTGGACGACATACTATACTGTGACATTTTTGTCTAATTTTGGACAACATACTATACCATGACATTTTTGTGTCATTTTGGACGACATACTATACTATGACATTTTTTTTGTCATTTTGGATGACATACTAACATGACATTTTTTAGTTATTTTGGACGACATACTATACTGTGACATTTTTGTGTCATTTTGGACGACATACTAGACTGTGACATTTTTGTTTCATTTTGGACAACATACTATACTATGACATTTTTGTCTCATTTTAGACATACTATACTATGATATTTTTGTCTCATTTTGGATGACATACTATACTATGACATTTTTGATTTATTTTGGACGACATACTATACTATGACATTTTTGAGTTATTTTGCATGACATACTACTTATTGACATTTTTGTCTCATTTTGAACGACATACGATACTATGACATTTTTGTCTGTTTAGACAAAGCGCTACTATACTATGATATTTTGGTGGGATTTTGGATGACATACTATACTATGACATTTTTGAGTTATTTTGGACGACATACTATACTATGACATTTTTGAGTTATTTTGGATGACATACTACTTTTTGACATTTTTGTCTCATTTTGAACGACATACGATACTATGACATTTTTGTCTAATTTTGGACGACATACTATACTATGACATTTTTGAGTTATTTTGCACGACATACTATACCATGAAATTTTTGTCTCATTTTGGACGACATAATATACTATGACATTTTTGTGTGATTTTTGACGACATACTATACTATGACATTATTGAGTTGTTTTGGACGACATACTATACTATGACATTATTGAATTGTTCTATACTATGGACGACATTCTAGACTATGACATGTCTATACTATGATATACTATGACTATGACATTCAAACAGTGAATGTACGGAAGTATAACTCATGAGATTTTAACTTCATTTGTGAGGTGTATGTTATGGGAGAGTAGAAGAATGGAAAAAATCAGGAAACAGCCTTATCTCAGCTGAATGCGCACACGAACAGACACCAATAGAAAAACACAAACCGAACAGTGAAATCATTGCAAAATCAAACAGTGAAGGTATAGAAGTATATCTTATAAGATGTTAACTTCATTTGTGAGGTTTATATTATGGGACAGTAGGAAAAAGAAAAACATCCGAAAACAGCCTTATTTCAGCTGAATACGCACGTAAATAGACACCAATAAAAAAACACATCCAAACTGTGAAATCATTGCAAAATAAAAAACACTGAGAGAACAGAAGTGTATCTTATAAGATGTTAACTTCATTTGTGAGGTTTATATTATGGGACAGTAGAAAAATGAAAACATTTAAGAAACAGCCTTATCTCAGCTGAATTTGCACAAAAACAGATACAAAAAGAAAAACATATGCCAACAGTAAAATCATTGCAAAATCAAACACTGAGGGTACAGAAGTATTTTAGACGACATACTATACTATGGCGTTTTTATCTCATTTTGGACGACATACTATACTATGACATTTTTGTGTCATTTTGGATGACATACTATACTATGACATTTTTGTCTAATTTTGGACAACAAACTATACCATGACGTTTTTGTCCAATTTTGGACAACATACTATACTATGACATTTTTGTGTCATTTTGGATGACATACTATACTATGACATTTTTGTGTCATTTAGGATGACATACTATACAATGACATTTTTGTCTCATTTTGGACAACATATTATACCATGACATTTTTGTGTCATTTTAGAAGACATTGTATATTATGACATTTTTGTCTAATTTTGGACAACATACTATACTATGAAATTTTTGTCTAATTTTGGACAACATACTATACTATGACATTTTTGTGTCATTTTGGATGACATACTATACTATGACATTTTTGTCTCATTTTGTACGGCATACTAAACTATGACATTTTTGTGTCATTTTGGATGACATACTATACTATGATATTTTTGTCTTATTTTGGACAACATACTATACTATGACATTTTTGTCTAATTTTGGATGACATACTCTATATTGATATTTTTGTGTCATTTTGGACGACATACTATACTATAACGGGCCACACGGTGGTGTAGTGGTTAGCACTCTCACCTTGCAGCGAGAAGACCCATGTTTGAGCCCCGGTTGGAACAAGGGCATTTCTCCATGGAGTTTGCATGTTCTCCCCGTGTGTGTGTGGGTTCTCTCCGGGTTCTCCGGCTTCCTCCCACAGTTCAAAAACATGCAATGTGGAGTTAGGTGAATTGGACACTCTAAATTGACCGTAGGAGTGAGTGTGAGAGTGAATGGTTGTTTATCTTTAGCTGTGTGTGGCCCTGCGATGGACTGGCGAACTGTCCAGGGTGTACCCCGCCTATCGCCCGATGTAGCTGAGATTGGCACAGCATCCCCGCGACCCTCTGGTGAAGGATAACGCGGTTAGATGATGACTGACTGACTGATACTATACTATTACATTATTGAGTTGTTTTGGACGACATTCTATACTATGACATTTTTGTCTCATTTTGGAAGACATATATGACATATTTTTGTGATTTTGGACAACATACTATACAATGACATTTTATTGTTATTTTGGACAACATACTATACTATGACATGTCTATACTATGATATACTATGACTATGACATTCAAACAGTGAAGGAACGGAACTTCATTAGTTAGTTTTACATTATGGGACAGTAGAAATATGAAAAAAATCAGGAAACAGCCTTATCTCAGATGAATGTGCACAAAAACAGATATAAAAGAAAAACAAATCCAAACTGTGAGATCATTGCATAATCAAACAGTGAAGGTACAGAAGTATATCTTATAAGATGTCAACTTTATTTGTGAGGTTTATGTTATGGGACAGTAGAAAAATGAAAAAAATCAGAAAACAGCCTTATCCCTGCTGAATGCGCACAAAAACAGACACAAATAGAAAAACACATCCAAACAGTGGAATCATTGCAAAATCAAACACTGAAGGTATAAAACTATATCTTATGAGATGTTAAATTTCATATTATAGGACAGTAGAAAAAAGATTAAAATACCCTCAATCAGTCTTAGTCCCTACTACACATACTGAAAAACAGATCCCTGGCTCAATGCCCTTATAATTTATTGAAGAAAAGACAGTTTCTTGCTTTTTTTACGTTTGAATTATACAGACTGTCCTTTTGGCTGCTGCACGGTGACCTTTGGACCCCATATTCAGAACAGAGGATCCTCCGTAGCCACTAAACAATAATCTGAAAAAAATATGAATAAAGTCCTCCAGAAAACTATTTGGTGCAATTTCAGCCTGCCCTTTGACCTTTCCGAAGGTTACACAGGTCTGACACTCGGCACTCTAGATCAGCCTTAGTCCCTGATACACATACGGAAAAATCAGACTCCTGGCTCAATGCCTTTAGGAATTATAACAAAAAACACACCAGAAAGGCTGACCTTTGACCTTTCCATATGGAAAAATCAGACTCCTGGCTTAATGCCTTTACAAATTATTACCAATAACACACCTGAACGGCTGACCTTTGACCTTTCCAAAGGTTGCACAGGTCTGAAACTCTGCAACCTGGATAAGTCTTAGTCCCTGATACACATACAGAAAAATCAGACCCCTGAGTGAATGCCTTTAGAAATTATTACAAAAAACACACCCAAACGGCTGACCTTTGACCTTTCTGAAAGTTGCACGGGTCTGAAACTCAGCACCCTAGGTCAGTTTTAGTCCCTGATACACATACCGTAAAATCAGACTCCTGGCTCAATGCCTTCAGGAATTATTACAAAAAACATACCCGAACTGCTGACCTTTGACCTTTCCAAAGGTTGCACGGGTCTAAAACTCGGCACCCTGGATCAACCTTACTCCCTGTTACGCATACGGCGGCATCAGCATCCTGGCTCAATGCCTTTAGGAATTTTTACAAAAAACACACACGAACGACTGACCTTTGACCTTTCCAAAGGTTGCACAGGTCTGAAAATAGGCACCCTGGAT
>NW_025322441.1:0-4248 GCF_019176455.1 Solea senegalensis
TAAACTATGACATTTTTGCCACATTTTGGACGACATATTAACCTATGACCTTTTAGTCACATTTTGGACAACATACTAAACTATGACTTTTTTGTCACATTTTGCACAACATACTTAACTATGACTTTTTTGTTGCATTTTGGATAATATACTAACGTATGACATTTTTGTTCAATTTTGGACAACATACTAAACTATGACATATTTTTCACATGTTGGATGACATACAAACCTATGACTTTTTAGTCACATTTTGGAAGACATACTAAATATGACTTTTTTCTCACATTTTGGACGACATACTAACCTATGACGTTTTTGTAACATTTTGGACAACATACTAACCTATGACTTATTTGTCACATTTTGGACCACATAATAAAGTATGCACTTTGTTAATCAGGTTTTGGACGACATTCCAAACTATGACTTTTGTGTCACATTTTGGACGACATACAAAACTATGACATTTTTGTCACATTTTGGACGACATACTAAATTATGACTTTTTTGTCACATTTTGGACAACATACTAACCTTTAATTTTTTTGTCAAATTTTGGACGATATACTAACCTATGACATATTTGTCACATTTTGGACCACATAATAAAGTATGCACTTTGTTAATCAGGTTTTTGGGCTGACGATTCCAAACTATGACTTTTGTGTCACATTTTGGGCGACATACAAAACTATGAAATTTTGTCACATTTGGAGACATCTACTAAGGTATGACTTTTTGTCCGCGTTTTGGACCACCAACCTATAACATATTTATCAAATTTTGGACGACATACTAACCTATGACCCAGCGCGAGGGTCACATTTTGGACAACATACTAAACTATCACTTTTTTATCAAATTTTGGACGGCATACTAAATTATGACTTTTTGCCACATTTTAGACGACATACTAACCTATGACATTTTTGCCACATTTTGGACGACATACTAACCTATGACCTTTTAGTCACATTTTGGACAACATACTAAACTATGACTTTTTTGTCGCATTTTGGATAATATACTAACCGATGACATTTTTGTTAAATTTTGGACAACATACTAAACTATGACTTATTTGTCACATGTTGGACGACATGACTTTTTAGTCACATTTTGGACGACATACTAAATCCTGACTTTTTTGTCACGTTTTGGACAACATACTAACCTATGACATATTTATCAATTTTTGGACGACATACTATCCTATGATATTTTTGCAACATTTTGGACGACAAACTAAACCATGACTTTTTTGTCACATTTTGGAGGACATACTAAACTATCACTTTTTTATCAAATTTTGGACGACATACTAAATTATGATTTTTTTGTCACATATTGGACAACTTACTAACCTTTGACATTTTTGTCAAATTTTGGACAACATACTAAACTATGACTTATTTGTCACATTTTGGACAACATACTAACCTATGACTTTTTAGTCACATTTTGGACGACATAGTAAACTATGACTTTTTTGTCGCATTTTGGACAACATACTAACCTATGACATTTTTGTCATATTTTGGACGACATACTAAACTATGACTTTTTAGTCACATTTTGGATGACATAGTAAACTATGACTTTTTTGTCTCATTTTGGACAACATACTAATCTATGACATATTTGTCAAATTTTGGACCACATAATAAAGTATGCCTTTTTTTTATCAAATTTTGGACGACATACTAAACTATGACTTTTTTGTCACATTTTGGACGACATACTAACCTATGACTTTTTAGTCACATTTTGGACGACATAGTTAACTATGACTTTTAGTCACATTTTGGACAACATACTAACCTATGACATATTTGTCACATTTTGGACGACATTCTAAATTATGACTTTTTTGTCACATTTTGGACAACATACTAAAATATAATTTTTTTGTCAAATTTTGGACGACATACTAAACTATGACATTTTTGTAACATTTTGGACCACATGGCGAAATTATGCCCTTTTGTTTATCATGTTTTGGGCGACATTCTAACTATGACTTTTGTCTTTGTTTGGGCTTATACAAAACTATATGAAATTTTGTCACATTTTGGACGACATACTAATTATGACTTTTTGTCGGGTTTTGGACAACATACTGGCACCTATGACATGTTATCAAATTTTGGACGACATGCTAAATTATGACTTTTTGCCATATTTGCAGGCGACATACTAAACTATGACATTTTTGTCACATTTTGAACGACATACTAAACTATCATTTTTTTTCAAATTTTTGGACAACATATACTAAACTATGACTTTTGGACAATATACTAATCTATGACATTTTTGTCATATTTTGGACAATAAACTAATCTATGACATATTTGTCAAATTTTGGACCACATAATAAAGTATGCCTTTTTTTAATCAATTTTTGGACGACATACAAAACTATGTCATTTTTGCCACATTTTGGACGACATACTAACCTATGACCTTTTAGTCACATTTTGGACGATATACTTACCTATGACATATTTATCAAATTTCGGACAACATACTAACCTATGACGTATTTGTCACATTTTGGACGACATACTAAACTATCACTTTTTTGTCAAATTTTGGACGACATACCAAATCATGACTTTTTGTCACATTGTGGACAACATACTAACCTATGACATATTTATCAAATTTTGGACGACATTCTAACCTATGACATTTTTGCCACATTTTGGACGACATACTAAACTATGACCTTTTAGTCACATTTCGCACGACATACTAACCTATGACTTTTTAGTCACATTTTGGACGACATACTAAATTATGACTTTTTTGTCACGTTTTGGACAACTAACTAACATTTGAAATTTTTGTCAAATTTTGGACGACATACTAAACTATCACTTTTTTGTCATATTTTGGACAACTAACTAACCTTTGAAATTTTTGTCAAATTTTGGAAGACATACTAAACTATGACATATTTGTCACATTTTGGACGACATACAAAACTATGACATTTTTGTCACATTGTGGACGACATACTAACCTTTGACCTTTTAGTCACATTTTGGACGACATACTAAACTATCATTTTTTATCAAATTTTGGACGACATACTAAATTATGACTTTTTGCCACATTTTGGACAACATTCTAACCTATGACTTTTTAGTCACATTTTGGACGACATAGTTAACTATGACATTTTTGTAACATTTTGGACAACATACTAACCTATGACATATTTGTCACATTTTGGACCACATAATAAAGTATGCACTTTTTTTATCAAGTTTTGGACGGCATTCTAACTATGACTTTTTTGTCACATTTTGGAAGACATACAAAACTATGAAATTTTTGTCGCAGTTTGGACGACATACAAAACTATGACATTTTTGGCACATTTTGGACGTCATACTAAACTATGACATTTTGGTCACATTTTGGACAACATACTAACCTATGACATATTTATCAATTTTTGGACGACATACTATCGTATGATATTTTGACCACATTTTGGACGACATACTAAATTATGACTTTTTAGTCACATTTTGGACAACATACTAACCTATGACATATTTATCAAATTTTGGAAGACATACTATCCTATGATATTTTGACCACATTTTTGGACTACATACTAAACTATGACATTTTTGTCACATTTTGGACGACATACTAAACTATCACTTTTTTTATCAAATTTTGGACAACATACTAAACTATGACTTTTTAGTCACATTTTGGACGACATAGTAAACTATGACTTTTTTGTCGCATTTTGGACAACATACTAACCTATGACATATTTATCAAATTTTGGACGACATACTAACCTATGATATTTTTGCCACATTTTGGACAACATACTAAACTATGACTTCTTTGTCACATTTTGGACGACATACTAAATTATGACTTTTTTGTCACATTTTGGACAACATACTAACCTATGACATATTTATCAATTTTTGGACGACATACTATCCTATGATATTTTGACCACATTTTGGACGACATACTAAACTATGACATTTTTGTCACATTTTGGACAACATACTAAACTATCACTTTTTTATCAAATTTTGGATGACATACTAACCTGTGACATTTTTGTCACATTTTGGACGACATACTAAACTGACATTTTTGTCACATTTTGGACGACATACTAAATTATGACTTTTTTATCAAATTTTGGACGACATACTAATCTATGACATTCTTGTTACATTCTGGACGACATACTAAACT
>NW_025322442.1:0-2485 GCF_019176455.1 Solea senegalensis
ACATTCTAACCTATGACATTTTTGCCACATTTTGGACGACATACTAAACTATGACCTTTTAGTCACATTTCGCACGACATACTAACCTATGACTTTTTAGTCACATTTTGGACGACATACTAAATTATGACTTTTTTGTCACGTTTTGGACAACTAACTAACATTTGAAATTTTTGTCAAATTTTGGACGACATACTAAACTATCACTTTTTTGTCATATTTTGGACAACTAACTAACCTTTGAAATTTTTGTCAAATTTTGGAAGACATACTAAACTATGACATATTTGTCACATTTTGGACGACATACAAAACTATGACATTTTTGTCACATTGTGGACGACATACTAACCTTTGACCTTTTAGTCACATTTTGGACGACATACTAAACTATCATTTTTTATTAAATTTTGGACGACATACTAAATTATGACTTTTTGCCACATTTTGGACAACATTCTAACCTATGACTTTTTAGTCACATTTTGGACGACATAGTTAACTATGACATTTTTGTAACATTTTGGACAACATACTAACCTATGACATATTTGTCACATTTTGGACCACATAATAAAGTATGCACTTTTTTTATCAAGTTTTGGACGGCATTCTAACTATGACTTTTTTGTCACATTTTGGAAGACATACAAAACTATGAAATTTTTGTCGCAGTTTGGACGACATACAAAACTATGACATTTTTGGCACATTTTGGACGTCATACTAAACTATGACATTTTGGTCACATTTTGGACAACATACTAACCTATGACATATTTATCAATTTTTGGACGACATACTATCGTATGATATTTTGACCACATTTTGGACGACATACTAAATTATGACTTTTTTGTCACGTTTTGGACAACATACTAACCTATGACATATTTATCAATTTTTGGAAGACATACTATCCTATGATATTTTGACCACATTTTTGGACTACATACTAAACTATGACATTTTTGTCACATTTTGGACGATATACTAAACTATCACTTTTTTTATCAAATTTTGGACAACATACTAAACTATGACTTTTTAGTCACATTTTGGACGACATAGTAAACTATGACTTTTTTGTCGCATTTTGGACAACATACTAACCTATGACATATTTATCAATTTTTGGACGACATACTATCCTATGATATTTTGACCACATTTTGGACAACATACTAAACTATGACTTCTTTGTCACATTTTGGACGACATACTAAATTATGACTTTTTTGTCACGTTTTGGACAACATACTAACCTATGACATATTTATCAATTTTTGGACGACATACTATCCTATGATATTTTGACCACATTTCGGACGACATACTAAACTATGACATTTTTGTCACATTTTGGACGACATACTAAACTATCACTTTTTTATCAAATTTTGGACAACATACTAAACTTTGACTTTTTAGTCACATTTTGGACGACATACTAAATTATGACTTTTTTGTCACGTTTTGGACAACATACTAACCTATGACATATTTATCAATTTTTGGACGACATACTATCCTATGATATTTTGACCACATTTCGGACGACATACTAAACTATGACATTTTTGTCACATTTTGGACGACATACTAAACTATCACTTTTTTATCAAATTTTGGACAACATACTAAACTATGACTTTTTAGTCACATTTTGGACGACATACTAACCTATGACATATTTATCAATTTTTGGACGACATACTATCCTATGATATTTTGACCACATTTTGGACGACATACTAAACTATGACTTTTTTGTCAAATTTTGGATGACATACTAACCTAAGACATTTTTGCCACATTTTGGACGACATACTAAATTATGACTTTTTTGTCACGTTTTGGACAACATACTTGTGGCAGTGGGGCTTGGTTAGAGCGACGGCTGCTGGAGGAAGGGAAGGAGTGGCTCAGCCGGTGATCAGACAGCTGGACAGAATCAGGTAATTAGTCAGCTATATAAGCATGTTTGTAACCTGGTTCTGGTCTCTTGCAGTAGGCTGGGTCCTCACACGGACACACAGAGAGAGAGAGAGACGGAGAGACACAGAGACACAGAGAGTCAGGGCAGCGCAGCGCAGGAGAGCGCTGACACACCAGCCACAGCTGACTTCTTATGTTTTGTTTGGTTGATTGTTTTCAGTTACAATAAACCGATATATTTGCTCCCTCAACGCCGCCTCCTCGTCCTTCCCGAACCCCAGTGAGTGTGAAAAGCTCACAATACTAAACTATCACTTTTTTATCAAATTTTGGACGACATACTAACCTATGACCTTTTAGTTACATTTTGGACGACGTACTAAACTATGACATTTTTGTCACATTTTGGACAACATACTAACCTTTGACTTTTTTGTCAAATTTTGGAGCACATAATAAAGTATGCACTTTGTTAATCAAGTTTTGGACGACATTCTAAACTATGACTTTTTGTCACATTTGGATCTATTATACAAAACTATGACTT
>NW_025322443.1:0-5968 GCF_019176455.1 Solea senegalensis
CATTGCGTTATTGATATTGCGTTCCATTGCATTGTGTCCAATCCAGTTCCATTGCATTGGGTCCGATCCAGTTTCATTGCATTGTGTCAGATCCAGTTCCATTGCATTGTGTCCCATTGCATTGTATCAGATCCAGTTCCATTGCATTGTGTCCGATCCAGTTGCATTGCATTGGTCATAAAGCAGCAACAAACATCCGTCACTTAAGCCACAGGTGGGTTTGGGGATATTTGCCACACTTTTTCCATTCAGGTGTCGCAGATCCATTTCCATTGGACAGCACCCAATACAATACATTGCACCCAATACATTGCACCAACTCCAAAGAAATACATTTCACCCAATGCATTGCACCAACTCCAAAACAATACATTGTACCAAATGCATTGCACTAACTTTTGTATACATTTTATGTTGCTGTGGCAGTAACCTCAAGGTTTTAATGGTGTTGTCGCTTTGTGTAACATTTTCAGTACGAGCAGACATTAATACAGATGTAACAATGTAACATATCCTATATATGTCTTGGAGATCTGCCAAGCGTTGCCTCGCGCTCAAAACCATGTTGTGTCTCCATTCTGGAATAGAGTAGAAGAAAGAACATCCACAAAGTAGCAACAGACATCAGTCGCTTGTGCCACAGGAGATTGGGATACTCACCACCATAGGTTCATTACCCATCATGGTGGCCACTGACCGGGGGGGGCGGGCTTTCACACAGACAGGTCTCTAATCTGGAATAGATCAGAAAAAAGAAAAGCAGCAGCAAACATCCCAGTCATTCAAGTCACAGGAGGAGATTGGGATACTCACCACCATAGGTTTTTTACCTATCATGGTGGCCACTGACCGGGTGGGGCATTCACACAAGAAGGTCTTTACTCTGGAACAGATAAGAAAACAGAGCAGCAAACATCCCAGCCATTTAAATCACAGGAGGAAATTGGTATACTCACCACCATAGGTTTTTTTACGTATCATGGTGGCCACTGACTAGGGGGGCTTTGACACAAGTAGGTCTATATTCGGAATAGATTAGAAAAAAGAACAAACAGCAGCAAACATGCCAGTCATTTAAATCACAGGAGGAAATTGGGATACTCACCACCATAAGATGTTTTTGTATCATGGTGGCCACTGACCGGGGGGCGGGTTTTGACACAGGTAGTTCTCTAATCTGGAATAGATTAGAAAAAAGAAGAAAGAACAGCACAGATATCCCAGTCATTTAAGTCAAAGGAGGATATTGGGATACTCACCACCATAGGTTCTTCATGTATCATAATGGGCCCTGACAGGGGGGCGGGGCTTTGACATGGGTAGTTCTCTAATCTGGAATAGATTAGAAAAAATAAGCAGCAGCACACATTTAAGTCACATGTGGAGGTTGGGATACTCACCACCATAGGTTCTTTATGTATCATGGTGGCCACTGACTGTGGGGGGGCGGGCTTTGACACATGTAGGTCTCTAATCAGGAATAGATTAGAAAAAGAAACAGCAGCAGCATACATCGCAGTCATTTAAGTCACATGACGTGTCTGGTATACTCGACACATAACAGGAGGACAGAGACAACGGACGACATGTACATCATATTATTTTGAGAAAAGAGAATCCAGTTCCATTGCATTGTGTCCAATCCAGTTCCATTGCGTTGGGTCCGATCCAGTTTCATTGCATTGTGTCAGATCCAGTTCCATTGCATTGTGTCCCATTGCATTGGGTCCGATCCAGTTCCATTGCATTGGGTCCGATCCAGTTCCATTGCATTGGGTCCGATCCAGTTCCATTGCATTGTGTCTGGTCCAGTTCCATTGCATTGTTTCTGATCCAGTTGCATTGCATTGTGTCTGATCCAGTTCCATTGCATTGTGTCCCATTGCATTGTGTCGATCCAGTTCGATACGTGGAATTCGATCAGTTTCGTACATTGTGTCAGATCCGGATTCCATTGCATTGTGTCGAATCGGATTCCATTGCATTGTGTCCCGATGCGTATATCAGATCCGGATTCCATTGCATTGTGTCCACTGCATTGGGTCGATCCGATTCCATTGCATTGTTTCCATTGCATTGGGTCGATCGGATTCCATTGCGTGGGTCGATCGGACCCATTGCATTGGGTCGATCGATTCCATTGCATTGGGTCGATCCAGTTCGTTGCGTGTGTCTGATCCAGTTCCGTTGCATTGTGTCCCATTGCATTGTGTCTGGTCCAGTTCCATTGCATTGTGTCCGATCCAGTTGCATTGCATTGTGTCCGATCCAGTTGCATTGCATTGGTCATAAAGCAGCAACAAACATCCGTCACTTAAGCCACAGGTGGGTTTGGGGATATTTGCCACACTTTTTCCATTCAGGTGTCGCAGATCCATTTCCATTGGACAGCACCCAATACATTGCACCAACTCCAAAGAAATACATTTCACCCAATGCATTGCACCAACTCCAAAACAATACATTGTACCAAATGCATAGCACTAACTTTTGTTTACATTTTATGTTGCTGTGGCAGTAACCTCAAGGTTTTAATGGTGTTGTTGCTTTGTGTAACATTTTCAGTACGAGCAGACATTAATACAGATGTAACAATGTAACATATCCTATATATGTCTTGGAGATCTGCCAAGCGTTGCCTCGAGCTCAAAACCATGTTGTGTCTCCATTCTGGAATAGAGTAGAAGAAAGAACATCCACAAAGTAGCAACAGACATCAGTCGCTTGTGCCACAGGAGATTGGGATACTCACCACCATAGGTTCATTACCCATCATGGTGGCAACTGACCGGGGGGGCGGGCTTTGACACAGACAGGTCTCTAATCTGGAATAGATCAGAAAAAAGAAAAGCAGCAGCAAACATCCCAGTCATTCAAGTCACAGTAGGAGATTGGGATACTCACCACCATAGGTTTTTTACCTATCATGGTGGCCACTGACCGGGTGGGGCATTCACACAAGAAGGTCTTTACTCTGGAACAGATAAGAAAACAGAACAGCAAACATCAGCCCGAAATTTTAAATCACAGGGAGAATTGGTATACTCACCCACCACCAGGTTTTCGTATCATGGTGGCCACTGACTAGGGGCTTTGACACAAGTAGGTCTCTATTCTGGAAAAGTGTAGAAAAAAGAACAGCAGCATACATCCCAGTCATTTAAGTCACAGGAGGAGATAGGGATACTCACCACCAAAAGATGTTTTTGTATCATGGTGGCCACTGACCGGGGGGCGGGTTTTGACACAGGTAGTTCTCTAATCTGGAATAGATTAGAAAAAAGAAGAAAGAACAGCACAAATATCCCAGTCATTTAAGTCACAGGAGGATATTGGGATACTCACCACCATAGGTTCTTCATGTATCATAATGGGCCCTGACTGGGGGGTGGGCTTTGACACAGGTAGTTCATACAAATGAATGAATTGAAAAAATAAGCAGCAACACTGAAATCACATGTAGGTTTAGGATTGCGCCACCATGGAGTTCTTTTCATGTATCATGGCCTGACTGGAAGCGGGGCTTGTACATGTAGGTCTCTAATCAGGTGGTGAAAAGAAACAGCAGCAGCATACATGTTGCCAGTTATTTAAATTCGTGAGCGTGTCGCATTTTACTCATGCGGACAAGAGACAATGACTTATGTACATCTGCGTAAATTTTGAGAAAAGAGAATCCAGTTCCATTGCATTGTGTCCAATCCAGTTCCATTGCGTTGGGTCCGATCCAGTTTCATTGCATTGTGTCAGATCCAGTTCCATTGCATTGTGTCCCATTGCATTGGGTCCGATCGATTCATTGCATTGGGTCTGATCCGGATTCAGTTGCATTGGGTCCGATCAGTTCCGTTGCATTGTGTCAGATCAGTTCCGGTACATTGTGTCCCATTCATTGTATTCCGGTCAGTTTCCGTACATTGCGTATCCCCATTCCATTGGGTCCGATCCAGTTCCATTGCATTGTGTCCCATTGCATTGTGTCTGGTCCAGTTGCATTGCATTGGTCATAAAGCAGAAACAAACATCCATCACTTAAGCCACAGGTGGGTTTGGGGATATTTGCCACACTTTTTCCATTCAGGTGTCGCAGATCCATTTCCATTGGACAGCACCCAATACAACACATTGCACCCAATACATTGCACCAACTCCAAAGAAATACATTTCACCCAATGCATTGCACCAACTCCAAAACAATACATTGTACCAAATGCATTGCACTAACTTTTGTGTACATTTTATGTTGCTGTGGCAGTAACCTCAAGGTTTTAATGGTGTTGTTGCTTTGTGTAACATTTTCAGTACGAGCAGACATTAATACAGATGTAACAATGTAACATATCCTATATATGTCTTGGAGATCTGCCAAGCGTTGCCTCGAGCTCAAAACCATGTTGTGTCTCCATTCTGGAATAGAGTAGAAGAAAGAACATCCACAAAGTAGCAACAGACATCAGTCGCTTGTGCCACAGGAGATTGGGATACTCACCACCATAGGTTCATTACCCATCATGGTGGCCACTGACCAGGACACAGGTAGGTCTCTAATCTGGAATAGATTAGAAAAAACAGCAGCATACATGCCAGTCATTTAAATCACAGGAGGAGATTGGGATACTCAACACAATAGGTTCTTCATGTATCATGGTGGCCACTGACTGGGGGGGGGCTTCGACACAAGTAGGTCTATATTCGGAATAGATTAGAAAAAAGAACAAACAGCAGCAAACATCGCAGTCATTTTAGTCACAGGAGGAGATTGGGATACTCACCACTATAGGTTATTTATGTATTACGGCCATGACAT
This sequence comes from Solea senegalensis, assembly GCF_019176455.1. NCBI lineage: Eukaryota > Metazoa > Chordata > Actinopteri > Pleuronectiformes > Soleidae > Solea > Solea senegalensis. The sequence continues at coordinate 4,808 of NW_025322443.1, forward strand.
CTCGTCTTCTGTGCCTCTCTGACCTGAACATGGATGTGGCCTCATTAAGGAAGTTGAATATCGGTGCCAATGTTCAACCAATCAGCAAGTTTGTGTCAGAGTGGGATTTGTTGGAGTGGGAAGGGCTCATTATTGATACCTTATGAAACAAGGGTAAGATATCAGTCACAGCACACTTAAGTGTATTTAAAACATTCCACAAGTGTTGACAAAAAGAAACACAAAATCAATACATAAACACATAGGTTACCTCTGCCATCCAGACTAGGACTTCCTTAGACCAAACCTGCCTCGAGCTCCCCTGCCATCTGGGCAAGGGACTTTTGTCAGGGGATACAGAGGTGAACCAACATGCCTGAACACCAGGTCTCGGTGTGGGGAGGCTTGGCCGACAGGGGCCCTCCAGTGGTGGTTGGAGGTAAAAAACCATGTTTGGTTTTGATTCTGGACTCGAGTGACCTCTTTGACCCATTTTGTTTCACATCAGATTGGAAAACAACCTCAAAAGTCACACTCCCAAACCAAATGTAATACAATATAACACCTCAGTCAAAAACCTGAACCCTGAGTCCGTGGGGGTGGGTTTGGGTAAACTAAAAGCAACTTACCCAAGCACAGTCTTGGCGGTAGCCCCAACTTCCAGTTTTTTTTATCATTGCATGAAGAGACAGAAATTTGGAATTAGAAAATATTAAGGTAAGGTAAGAAAGCAAACATTTTAGTACACTTACACCATGAAAGTGCAAAACAGCAATTACTGGAGTGTCAAATCATACAGTGTTACAAATACACCAGGTATTAGCACATTTCTAGGGTAAGCCAAAGTACAGAGGGATATTTCACCCAGCATGTGCTCCCTCCAAGCTGCTAATGCTAGCAGGTGGGAAAATCAAGGCTCTTAGGGATAAACAGTGAGCTAAACATTGCATGCATTGTGTTGGTATCTTCAAGTCCCATATTTTCAGCTGTTGGGTTAGGGTTAGCTGTAAGCTGTTAAGGTGCTTCTAGGTGTTAGCAGATCACTGAATGCAGACACAAAAGTTAGTTGACAGTAAAATAAAAGAAAATCTCATTTAAAAAATGCAAGTTGAAAGAAGTGAATCCAAAAACAACAAAACCTAAAGACACAGGCAGATCTTGGAAAAAATGAAAGGCAAAATA
>NW_025322444.1:0-4229 GCF_019176455.1 Solea senegalensis
TTAAGAAGCTGAAAAATGACATAAAGTAGAAAATATTCATATTTAAGTATAAACAAGTAGAAAATATTCACATTTAAGTAACTGAAAAATGTCAGAAAGTAGAAAATATTTACATTCAAAAAGTAGAAAAAAGTAGAAAATATTCACGTTTAAGACGCTTAAAAATGACACAAAGTAGAAAATATTCACAGTTAAGTTGCTGAAAAATGACAGAAAGTAGAAAATATTCATATTTATGAACCTGAAAAATGTCACAAAGTAGAAAATATTCACATTTAAGAAATTGAAATATGTCACAAAGTAGAAAATATTCACATTTAAGAAAATGAAAAATGTCACAAAGTAGAAAATATTCACATTTAAGAAGCTGAAAAATGACGGAAAGTAGAAAATATTCACATTTAAGAAGCTGAAAAATGTCAGAAAGTAGAAAATATTCACATTTAAAGAGTTGACAAATGACAGAAAGTAGAAAATATTCACATTTAATAAGCTGAAAATGATGGAAAGTGGAAAATATTCACATTGAAGAAGCTGGAAAATGACAGAAAGTAGAAAATATTCACGTTTAAGAATCTGAGGAATCACAGAGAGTAGAAAATATTCACATGTAAGAAGCTGAAAATGATAGAAAGTAGTAAATATTCACATTTAATGAGCTGAAAATGATGGAAAGTAGAAAATATTCACATTTAAAGAGTTGACAAATGACAGAAAGTAGAAAATATTCACATTTAAGTAGCTGAAAAATGACAGAAAGTAGAAAATATTCACATTTAAGAAGCTGAAAAATGACAGAAAGCAGAAAAAATTCTGAATTAAGTAGCTGAAAAATGACAGAAAGTAGAAAATATTCACGTTTAAGAAGCCGAGAAATCACAGAGAGTAGAAAATATTCATATTTAAGGAGCTGAAAAATGACAGAAAGTAGAAAATATTCATATTTAAGGAGCTGAAAAATGACAGAAAGTAGAAAATATTCACAATTAAGTAGCTGAAAAATGACAGAAAGTTGAAAATATTCACAAGAAGCCGAAAAATGTCACAAAGTAGAAAAAATTCACGTTTAAGAAGCAGAGAAATCACAGAGAGTAGAAAATATTCATATTTAAGGAGCTGAAAAATGACAGAAAGTAGAAAATATTCACATTTAAAAAGTAGAAAAAAGTAGAAAATATTCACATTTAAGAAGCTGAAAAATGACAGAAAGTAGAAAATATTCAAATTTAAGTAGAAACAAGAGTAAATATTCACATTAAAATTAACTGAAAAATGTCAGAAGTAGAAAATAAAAGTATGAAAAATGACAGAAAGTAGAAAATATTCATATTTAAGTAGAAACAAGTAGAAAATATTCACATTTAAGTAACTGAAAAATGTCAGAAAGTAGAAAATATTTACATTCAAAAAGTAGAAAAAAGTAGAAAATATTCACGTTTAAGACGCTGAAAAATGACACAAAGTAGAAAATATTCACAGTTAAGTTGCTGAAAAATGACAGAAAGTAGAAAATAGTCACATTTAAGTAGCTGAAAAATGTCAAAAAGTAGACAATACTCACATTTAAGAATCTGAAAAATGTCACAAAGTAGAAAATATTCACATTTAAGAAACTGAAAAATGTCACAATGTAGAAAATAATCACTTTTAAGAAGCTGATGAATGACAGAAAGTAGAGAATATTCACATATAAGTAGAAAAAAGTAGAAAATATTCACATTTAAGAAGCTGAAAAATGTTACAAAGTAGAAAATAATCACTTTTAAGAAGCTGATAAATGACAGAAAGTAGAAAATATTCACATATAAGAAGCTGAAAAATGACAGAAAGTAGAAAATATTCATATTTAAGTAGAAACAAGTAGAAAATATTCACATTTAAGAAGCTGAAAAATGACAGAAAGTAGAAAATATTCATATTTAAGTAGAAACAAGTAGAAAATATTCACATTTAAGTAACTGAAAAATGTCAGAAAGGAGAAAATATTTACATTCAAAAAGTAGAAAAAAGTAGAAAATATTCACGTTTAAGACGCTTAAAAATGACACAAAGTAGAAAATATTCACAGTTAAGTTGCTTAAAAATGACAGAAAGTAGAAAATATTCATATTTAAGAACCTGAAAAATGTCACAAAGTAGAAAATATTCACATTTAAGAAATTGAAATATGTCACAAAGTAGAAAATATTCACATTTAAGAAACTGAAAAATGTCACAAAGTAGAAAATATTCACATTTAAGAAGCTGAAAAATGACGGAAAGTAGAAAATATTCACATTTAAGAAGCTGAAAAATGTCAGAAAGTAGAAAATATTCACATTTAAAGAGTTGACAAATGACAGAAAGTAGAAAATATTCACATTTAATAAGCTGAAATGATGGAAAGTGGAAAATATTCACATTGAAGAAGCTGGAAAATGACAGAAAGTAGAAAATATTCACGTTTAAGAATCTGAGGAATCACAGAGAGTAGAAAATATTCACATTTAAGAAGCTGAAAAATGACAGAAAGCAGAAAAAATTCTGAATTAAGTAGCTGAAAAATGACAGAAAGTAGAAAATATTCACGTTTAAGAAGCCGAGAAATCACAGAGAGTAGAAAATATTCATATTTAAGGAGCTGAAAAATGACAGAAAGTAGAAAATATTCATATTTAAGTAGCTGAAAAATGACAGAAAGTAGAAAATATTCACATTTAAGAAGCTGGAAAATGACAGAAAGTAGAAAATATTCAAATTTAAGAAGTTGAAAAATGACAGAAAGTAGAAAATATTCACATTTAAGAAGCTGAAAAATGACAGAAAGCAGAAAAAATTCTGAATTAAGTAGCTGAAAAATGACAGAAAGTAGAAAATATTCACGTTTAAGAAGCCGAGAAATCACAGAGAGTAGAAAATATTCATATTTAAGGAGCTGAAAAATGACAGAAAGTAGAAAATATTCATATTTAAGGAGCTGAAAAATGACAGAAAGTAGAAAATATTCACAATTAAGTAGCTGAAAAATGACAAAAAGTTGAAAATATTCACAAGAAGCCGAAAAATGTCACAAAGTAGAAAAAATTCACGTTTAAGAAGCCGAGAAATCACAGAGAGTAGAAAATATTCATATTTAAGGAGCTGAAAAATGACAGAAAGTAGAAAATATTCATATTTAAGTAGAAACAAGTAGAAAATATTCACATTTAAGTAACTGAAAAATGTCAGAAAGTAGAAAATATTTACATTCAAAAAGTAGAAAAAAGTAGAAAATATTAACGTTTAAGACGCTGAAAAATGACACAAAGTAGAAAATATTCACAGTTAAGTTGCTGAAAAATGACAGAAAGTAGAAAATAGTCACATTTAAGTAGCTGAAAAATGTCACAAAGTAGACAATACTCACATTTAAGAATCTGAAAAATGTCACAAAGTAGAAAATATTCACATTTAAGAAACTGAAAAATGTCACAATGTAGAAAATAATCACTTTTAAGAAGCTGATGAATGACAGAAAGTAGAGAATATTCACATATAAGTAGAAAAAAGTAGAAAATATTCACATTTAAGAAGCTGAAAAATGTTACAAAGTAGAAAATAATCACTTTTAAGAAGCTGATAAATGACAGAAAGTAGAAAATATTCACATATAAGAAGCTGAAAAATGACAGAAAGTAGAAAATATTCATATTTAAGTAGAAACAAGTAGAAAATATTCACATTTAAGAAGCTGAAAAATGACAGAAAGTAGAAAATATTCATATTTAAGTAGAAACAAGTAGAAAATATTCACATTTAAGTAACTGAAAAATGTCAGAAAGTAGAAAATATTTACATTAAAAAAGTAGAAAAAAGTAGAAAATATTCACGTTTAAGACACTTAAAAATGACACAAAGTAGAAAATATTCACAGTTAAGTTGCTGAAAAATGACAGAAAGTAGAAAATATTCATATTTATGAACCTGAAAAATGTCACAAAGTAGAACATATTCACATTTAAGAAATTGAAATATGTCACAAAGTAGAAAATATTCACATTTAAGGAACTGAAAAATGTCACAAAGTAGAAAATATTCACATTTAAGAAGCTGAAAAATGACTGAAAGTAGAAAATATTCACATTTAAGAACCTGAAAAATGTCAGAAAGTAGAAAATATTCACATTTAAAGAGTTGACAAATGACAGAAAGTAGAAAATATTCACATTTAATAAGCTGAAAATGATGGAAAGTGGAAAATATTCACATTG
>NW_025322445.1:0-6425 GCF_019176455.1 Solea senegalensis
ATATTCATATTTAAGTAGAAACAAGTAGAAAATATTCACATTTAAGAAGCTGAAAAATGACAGAAAGTAGAAAATATTCATATTTAAGTAGAAACAAGTAGAAAATATTCACATTTAAGTAACTGAAAAATGTCAGAAAGTAGAAAATATTTACATTAAAAAAGTAGAAAAAAGTAGAAAATATTCACGTTTAAGACACTTAAAAATGACACAAAGTAGAAAATATTCACAGTTAAGTTGCTGAAAAATGACAGAAAGTAGAAAATATTCATATTTAAGAACCTGAAAAATGTCACAAAGTAGAAAATATTCACATTTAAGAAATTGAAATATGTCACAAAGTAGAAAATATTCACATTTAAGAAGCTGAAAAATGTCACAAAGTAGAAAATATTCACATTTAAGAAGCTGAAAAATGACGGAAAGTAGAAAATATTCACATTTAAGAAGCTAAAAAATGTCAGAAAGTAGAAAATATTCACATTTAAAGAGTTGACAAATGACAGAAAGTAGAAAATATTCACATTTAATAAGCTGAAAATGATGGAAAGTGGAAAATATTCACATTGAAGAAGCTGGAAAATGACAGAAAGTAGAAAATATTCACGTGTAAGAATCTGAGGAATCACAGAGAGTAGAAAATATTCACATGTAAGAAGCTGAAAATGACAGAAAGTAGTAAATATTCACATTTAATGAGCTGAAAATGATGGAAAGTAGAAAATATTCACATTTAAAGAGTTGACAAATGACAGAAAGTAGAAAATATTCAAATTTAAGAAGTTGAAAAATGACAGAAAGTAGAAAATATGCACATTTAAGAAGCTGAAAAATGACAGAAAGCAGAAAAAATTCTGAATTAAGTAGCTGAAAAATGACAGAAAGTAGAAAATATTCACGTTTAAGAAGCCGAGAAATCACAGAGAGTAGAAAATATTCACATTTGAGAAGCTGAAAATTACAAAAAGTAGAAAATATTCACATTTAAGAAGCTGAAAAATGACAGAAAGTAGAAAATATTCACAGTTAAGTAGCTGAAAATGACAGAAAGTAGAAAATATTCACATTTAAGAAGCTGAAAAATGACAGAAAGCAGAAAAAATTCTGAATTAAGTAGCTGAAAAATGACAGAAAGTAGAAAATATTCACGTTTAAGAAGCAGAGAAATCACAGAGAGTAGAAAATATTCATATTTAAGGAGCTGAAAAATGACAGAAAGTAGAAAATATTCACAATTAAGTAGCTGAAAAATGACAGAAAGTTGAAAATATTCACAAGAAGCCGAAAAATGTCACAAAGTAGAAAAAATTCACGTTTAAGAAGCCGAGAAATCACAGAGAGTAGAAAATATTCATATTTAAGGAGCTGAAAAATGACAGAAAGTAGAAAATATTCACATTTAAAAAGTAGAAAAAAGTAGAAAATATTCACATTTAAGAAGCTGAAAAATGACAGAAAGTAGAAAATATTCATATTTAAGTAGAAACAAGTAGAAAATATTCACATTTAAGTAACTGAAAAATGTCAGAAAGTAGAAAATATTTACATTCAAAAAGTAGAAAAAAGTAGAAAATATTCACGTTTAAGACGCTGAAAAATGACACAAAGTAGAAAATATTCACAGTTAAGTTGCTGAAAAATGACAGAAAGTAGAAAATAGTCACATTTAAGTAGCTGAAAAATGTCACAAAGTAGACAATACTCACATTTAAGAATCTGAAAAATGTCACAAAGTAGAAAATATTCACATTTAAGAAACTGAAAAATGTCACAATGTAGAAAATAATCACTTTTAAGAAGCTGATGAATGACAGAAAGTAGAGAATATTCACATATAAGTAGAAAAAAGTAGAAAATATTCACATTTAAGAAGCTGAAAAATGTTACAAAGTAGAAAATAATCACTTTTAAGAAGCTGATAAATGACAGAAAGTAGAAAATATTCACATATAAGAAGCTGAAAAATGACAGAAAGTAGAAAATATTCATATTTAAGTAGAAACAAGTAGAAAATATTCACATTTAAGAAGCTGAAAAATGACAGAAAGTAGAAAATATTCATATTTAAGTAGAAACAAGTAGAAAATATTCAAATTTAAGTAACTGAAAAATGTCAGAAAGTAGAAAATATTTACATTCAAAAAGTAGAAAAAAGTAGAAAATATTCACGTTTAAGACGCTTAAAAATGACACAAAGTAGAAAATATTCACAGTTAAGTTGCTGAAAAATGACAGAAAGTAGAAAATATTCATATTTAAGAACCTGAAAAATGTCACAAAGTAGAAAATATTCACATTTAAGAAATTGAAATATGTCACAAAGTAGAAAATATTCACATTTAAGAAACTGAAAAATGTCACAAAGTAGAAAATATTCACATTTAAGAAGCTGAAAAATGACGGAAAGTAGAAAATATTCACATTTAAGAAGCTAAAAAATGTCAGAAAGTAGAAAATATTCACATTTAAAGAGTTGACAAATGACAGAAAGTAGAAAATATTCACATTTAATAAGCTGAAAATGATGGAAAGTGGAAAATATTCACATTGAAGAAGCTGGAAAATGACAGAAAGTAGAAAATATTCACGTGTAAGAATCTGAGGAATCACAGAGAGTAGAAAATATTCACATGTAAGAAGCTGAAAATGACAGAAAGTAGTAAATATTCACATTTAATGAGCTGAAAATGATGGAAAGTAGAAAATATTCACATTTAAAGAGTTGACAAATGACAGAAAGTAGAAAATATTCAAATTTAAGAAGTTGAAAAATGACAGAAAGTAGAAAATATTCACATTTAAGAAGCTGAAAAATGACAGAAAGCAGAAAAAATTCTGAATTAAGTAGCTGAAAAATGACAGAAAGTAGAAAATATTCACGTTTAAGAAGCCGAGAAATCACAGAGAGTAGAAAATATTCATATTTAAGGAGCTGAAAAATGACAGAAAGTAGAAAATATTCATATTTAAGGAGCTGAAAAATGACAGAAAGTAGAAAATATTCATATTTAAGGAGCTGAAAAATGACAGAAAGTAGAAAATATTCACATTTAAGAAGCTGGAAAATGACAGAAAGTAGAAAATATTCAAATTTAAGAAGTTGAAAAATGACAGAAAAAACAAAATATTCACAATTAAGTAGCTGAAAAATGTCAGAAAGTAGAAAATATTCACATTTAAAGAGTTGACAAATGACAGAAAGTAGAAAATATTCACATTTAATAAGCTGAAAATGATGGAAAGTGGAAAATATTCACATTTAAGAAGCTGGAAAATGACAGAAAGTAGAAAATATTCACGTTTAAGAATCTGAGGAATCACAGAGAGTAGAAAATGTTCACATGTAAGAAGCTGAAAATGACAGAAAGTAGTAAATATTCACATTTAATGAGCTGAAAATGATGGAAAGTAGAAAATATTCACATTTAAAGAGTTGACAAATGACAGAAAGTAGAAAATATTCACATTTAAGTAGCTGAAAAATGTCACAAAGTAGACAAAACTCACATTTAAGAATCTGAAAAATGTCACAAAGTAGAAAATATTCACATTGAAGAAATTGAAAAATGTCACAAAGTAGAAAATATTCACATTTAAGAAACTGAAAAATGTCACAATGTAGAAAATAATCACTTTTAAGAAGCTGATGAATGACAGAAAGTAGAGAATATTCACATATAAGTAGAAAAAAGTAGAAAATATTCACATTTAAGAAGCTGAAAAATGTTACAAAGTAGAAAATATTCACATTTAAGAAGTTGAAAAATGACAGAAAGTAGAAAATATTCACATTCAAGTAACTGAAATATGTCAGAAAATAGAAAATATTTACATTCAAAAAGTAGAAAAAAGTAGAAAATATTCACGTTTAAGACGCTTAAAAATGACACAAAGTAGAAAATATTCACAGTTAAGTTGCTGAAAAATGACAGAAAGTAGAAAATAGTCACATTTAAGTAGCTGAAAAATGTCACAAAGTAGACAATACTCACATTTAAGAATCTGAAAAATGTCACAAAGTAGAAAATATTCACATTTAAGAAATGAAAAATGACAGAAAGTAGAAAATATTCACATTTAAGAAGCTGAAAAATGACAGAAAGTAGAAAATATTCATATTTAAGGAGCTGAAAAATGACAGAAAGTAGAAAATATTCACAATTAAGTAGCTGAAAAATGACAGAAAGTTGAAAATATTCACAAGAAGCCGAAAAATGTCACAAAGTAGAAAAAATTCACGTTTAAGAAGCAGAGAAATCACAGAGAGTAGAAAATATTCATATTTAAGGAGCTGAAAAATGACAGAAAGTAGAAAATATTCACATTTAAAAAGTAGAAAAAAGTAGAAAATATTCACATTTAAGAAGCTGAAAAATGACAGAAAGTAGAAAATATTCATATTTAAGTAGAAACAAGTAGAAAATATTCACATTTAAGTAACTGAAAAATGTCAGAAAGTAGAAAATATTTACATTCAAAAAGTAGAAAAAAGTAGAAAATATTCACGTTTAAGACGCTGAAAAATGACACAAAGTAAAAAATATTCACAGTTAAGTTGCTGAAAAATGACAGAAAGTAGAAAATAGTCACATTTAAGTAGCTGAAAAATGTCACAAAGTAGACAATACTCACATTTAAGAATCTGAAAAATGTCACAAAGTAGAAAATATTCACATTTAAGAAACTGAAAAATGTCACAATGTAGAAAATAATCACTTTTAAGAAGCTGATGAATGACAGAAAGTAGAGAATATTCACATATAAGTAGAAAAAAGTAGAAAATATTCACATTTAAGAAGCTGAAAAATGTTACAAAGTAGAAAATAATCACTTTTAAGAAGCTGATAAATGACAGAAAGTAGAAAATATTCACATTTAAGAAGAAACAAGTAGAAAAATATTCACATTTAAGAAGCTGAAAAATGACAGAAAGTAGAAAATATTCATATTTAAGTAGAAACAAGTAGAAAATATTCACATTTAAGTAACTGAAAATGTCAGAAAGTAGAAAATATTTACATTCAAAAAGTAGAAAAAAGTAGAAAATATTCACGTTTAAGACGCTTAAAAATGACACAAAGTAGAAAATATTCACAGTTAAGTTGCTGAAAAATGACAGAAAGTAGAAAATATTCATATTTAAGAACCTGAAAAATGTCACAAAGTAGAAAATATTCACATTTAAGAAATTGAAATATGTCACAAAGTAGAAAATATTCACATTTAAGAAACTGAAAAATGTCACAAAGTAGAAAATATTCACATTTAAGAAGCTGAAAAATGACGGAAAGTAGAAAATATTCACATTTAAGAAGCTAAAAAATGTCAGAAAGTAGAAAATATTCACATTTAAAGAGTTGACAAATGACAGAAAGTAGAAAATATTCACATTTAATAAGCTGAAAATGATGGAAAGTGGAAAATATTCACATTGAAGAAGCTGGAAAATGACAGAAAGTAGAAAATATTCACGTTTAAGAATCTGAGGAATCACAGAGAGTAGAAAATATTCACATGTAAGAATCTGAAAATGACAGAAAGTAGTAAATATTCACATTTAATAAGCTGAAAATGATGGAAAGTAGAAAATATTCACATTTAAAGAGTTGACAAATGACAGAAAGTAGAAAATATTCACATTTAAGTAGCTGAAAAATGTCACAAAGTAGACAAAACTCACATTTAAGAATCTGAAAAATGTCACAAAGTAGAAAATATTCACATTGAAGAAATTGAAAAATGTCACAAAGTAGAAAATATTCACATTTAAGAAACTGAAAAATGTCACAATGTAGAAAATAATCACTTTTAAGAAGCTGATGAATGACAGAAAGTAGAGAATATTCACATATAAGTAGAAAAAAGTAGAAAATATTCACATTTAAGAAGCTGAAAAATGTTACAAAGTAGAAAATATTCACATTTAAGAAGTTGAAAAATGACGGAAAGTAGAAAATATTCACATTCAAGTAACTGAAATATGTCAGAAAGTAGAAAATATTTACATTCAAAAAGTAGAAAAAAGTAGAAAATATTCACGTTTAAGACGCTTAAAAATGACACAAAGTAGAAAATATTCACAGTTAAGTTGCTGAAAAATGACAGAAAGTAGAAAATATTCATATTTAAGGAGCTGAAAAATGACAGAAAGTAGAAAATATTCACATTTAAGAAGCTGTAAAATGACAGAAAGTAGAAAATATTCAAATTTAAGAAGTTGAAAAATGACAGAAAAAACAAAATATTCACAATTAAGTAGCTGAAAAATGTCAGAAAGTAGAAAATATTCACATTTAAAGAGTTGACAAATGACAGAAAGTAGAAAATATTCACATTTAATAAGCTGAAATGATGGAAAGTGGAAAATATTCACATTGAAGAAGCTGGAAAATGACAGAAAGTAGAAAATATTCACGTTTAAGAAT
>NW_025322446.1:0-4055 GCF_019176455.1 Solea senegalensis
ACCTTCTAAATGTGAATATTTTCTACTTTCTGTCATTTTCCATCGTATTAAATCGGAATATGTTCTACTTTCTGTGATTTCTCACCTTCTAAATGTGAATATCTTCTACTTTCTGTGATTTCTCACCTTCTAAATGTGAATATTTTCTACTTTCTGTGATTTCTTACCTTCTAAATGTGAATATTCTCTACTTTCTGTGATTTCTCACCTTCTAAATGGGAATATTCTCTACTTTCTGTGATTTCTCACCTTCTAAATGTGAATATTTTCTACTTTCTGTGATTTCTCACCTTCTAAATGTGAATATTTTCTACTTTCTGTGATTTCTCACCTTCTAAATGTGAATATTTTCTACTTTCTGTGATTTCTCACCTTCTCAATACCAGGGGCGCGAGGGCGTCTTGGTGACCAGGGGCACGGAAGCATTTCAAGCCGGGCGGAAGGGTCAAACAAGTGCGGAGCTAAGCCCACTGGCGTGGGCTTAATTGTGCATTGACTGTGCGTTTTGGCAAAAGTGCTGGGTCCCAGAGCCCTGTGACAGGGGCCCGGGGTGAGGAGCTCAGGCTGGGGGGGGTCAGAGAGCCGGCGCGCTCCGCCCTGGGTGAGAAGCTCCGCCCTGGGTGAGAAGGAAGCAGAGAGCCAGAGAAGCAGGGGGCCCTGGGAGCAGTGGCCGTGGCCCAGAGCGGGAGCTCAGGCCGGGGCAAAATACTGACAAAGTCCCACTTGGTGAGCAGGGGCACGGAGGAGGAGGAGGAGGAGGAGGAGGAGGAGGAGCAGAACACAGACTTTGTTTTTATTCAAAAAGGTGAACAAAATGACCGAGGCACAGTCCGTCGAAATGGGCCCCCTGACTCGCACGAAAACAGGCGCTCGTCCTGGGGCAGAGAGTCAGCGCTGCCCCCTGGCTGCTGCTGAGAACCAGAGTCCCACTTGGTGACCCGGGGGCCACGGGGGCCGGGGAACGTGGTGGAAAAAAGTCATTTCAGCTTCTTCAGTGTCAACGTGTTCTACTCTCTGTCATTTGTCAGCTTCTAAATGTGAACATGTTCTACTTTCTGTCATTTTTCAACGTATTAAATGGGAATATTCTCTACTTTCTGTGATTTCTCACCTTCTAAATGTGAATATCTTCTACTTTCTGTGATTTCTCACCTTCTAAATGTGAATATCTTCTACTTTCTGTGATTTCTCACCTTCTAAATGTGAATATCTTCTACTTTCTGTGATTTCTCACCTTCTAAATGTGAATATTTTCTACTTTCTGTCATTTTCCATCGTATTAAATCGGAATATGTTCTACTTTCTGTGATTTCTCACCTTCTAAATGTGAATATCTTCTACTTTCTGTGATTTCTCACCTTCTAAATGTGAATATTTTCTACTTTCTGTGATTTCTTACCTTCTAAATGTGAATATTCTTCTACTTTCTGTGATTTCTCACCTTCTAAATGTGAATATTTTCTACTTTCTGTGATTTCTCACCTTCTAAATGTGAATATTTTCTACTTTCTGTGATTTCTCACCTTCTAAATGTGAATGTTTTCTACTTTCTTTGATTTCTGACCTTCTATATGTGAATATTTTCTGTGATTTCTTACCTTCTAAATGGGAATATTTTCTACTTTCTGTGATTTCTCACCTTCTAAATGTGAATATTTTCTACTTTCTGTGATTTCTCACCTTCTCAATACCAGGGGCGCGAGGGCGTCTTGGTGACCAGGGGCACGGAAGCATTTCAAGCCGGGCGGAAGGGGCAAACAAGTGCGGAGCTAAGCCCACTGGCGTGGGCTTAATTGTGCATTGACTGTGCGTTTTGGCAAAAGTGCTGGGTCCCAGAGCCCTGTGACAGGGGCCCGGGGTGAGGAGCTCAGGCTGGGGGGGGGTCAGAGAGCCGGCGCGCTCCGCCCTGGGTGAGAAGGAAGCAGAGAGCCAGAGAAGCATGGGGCCCTGGGAGCAGTGGCCGTGGCCCAGAGCGGGAGCTCAGGCCGGGGCAAAATACTGACAAAGTCCCACTTGGTGAGCAGGGGCACGGAGGAGGAGGAGGAGGAGGAGGAGGAGGAGGAGCAGAACACAGACTTTGTTTTTATTCAAAAAGGTGAACAAAATGACCGAGGCACAGTCCGTCGAAATGGGCCCCCTGACTCGCACGAAACCAGGCGCTCGTCCTGGGGCAGAGAGTCAGCGCTGCCCCCTGGCTGCTGCTGAGAACCAGAGTCCCACTTGGTGACCCGGGGGCCACGGGGGCCGGGGAACGTGGGGGAAAAAAGTCATTTCAGCTTCTTCAGTGTCAACGTGTTCTACTCTCTGTCATTTGTCAGCTTCTAAATGTGAACATGTTCTACTTTCTGTCATTTTTCAACGTATTAAATGGGAATATTTTCTACTTTCTGTGATTTCTCACCTTCTAAATGTGAATATCTTCTACTTTCTGTGATTTCTCACCTTCTAAATGTGAATATCTTCTACTTTCTGTGATTTCTCACCTTCTAAATGTGAATATTTTCTACTTTCTGTCATTTTCCATCGTATTAAATCGGAATATGTTCTACTTTCTGTGATTTCTCACCTTCTAAATGTGAATATCTTCTACTTTCTGTGATTTCTCACCTTCTAAATGTGAATATTTTCTACTTTCTGTGATTTCTCACCTTCTAAATGTATTTTCTGCCTTTCTGTGATCCACCTTCAGAATATTTTCTACTTTCTGTGATTTCTCACCTTCTAAATGTGAATATTTTCTACTTTCTGTGATTTCTCACCTTCTAAATGTGAATATTTTCTACTTTCTGTGATTTCTCACCTTCTAAATGTGAATATTTTCTACTTTCTGTGATTTCTCACCTTCTAAATGTGAATATTTTCTACTTTCTGTGATTTCTCACCTTCTAAATGTGAATATTTTCTACTTTCTGTGATTTCTCACCTTCTCAATACCAGGGGCGCGAGGGCGTCTTGGTGACCAGGGGCACGGAAGCATTTCAAGCCGGGCGGAAGGGTCAAACAAGTGCGGAGCTAAGCCCACTGGCGTTGGCTTAATTGTGCATTGACTGTGCGTTTTGGCAAAAGTGCTGGGTCCCAGAGCCCTGTGACAGGGGCCCGGGGTGAGGAGCTCAGGCTGGGGGGGGGTCAGAGAGCCGGCGCGCTCCGCCCTGGGTGAGAAGCTCCGCCCTGGGTGAGAAGGAAGCAGAGAGCCAGAGAAGCATGGGGCCCTGGGAGCAGTGGCCGTGGCCCAGAGCGGGAGCTCAGGCCGGGGCAAAATACTGACAAAGTCCCACTTGGTGAGCAGGGGCACGGAGGAGGAGGAGGAGGAGGAGGAGGAGCAGAACACAGACTTTGTTTTTATTCAAAAAGGTGAACAAAATGACCGAGGCACAGTCCGTCGAAATGGGCCCCCTGACTCGCACGAAAACAGGCGCTCGTCCTGGGGCAGAGAGTCAGCGCTGCCCCCTGGCTGCTGCTGAGCACCAGAGTCCCACTTGGTGACCCGGGGGCCACGGGGGCCGGGGAACGTGGGGGAAAAAAGTCATTTCAGCTTCTTCAGTGTCAACGTGTTCTACTCTCTGTCATTTGTCAGCTTCTAAATGTGAACATGTTCTACTTTCTGTCATTTTTCAACGTATTAAATGGGAATATTCTCTACTTTCTGTGATTTCTCACCTTCTAAATGTGAATATCTTCTACTTTCTGTGATTTCTCACCTTCTAAATGTGAATATCTTCTACTTTCTGTGATTTCTCACCTTCTAAATGTGAATATCTTCTACTTTCTGTGATTTCTCACCTTCTAAATGTGAATATTTTCTACTTTCTGTCATTTTCCATCGTATTAAATCGGAATATGTTCTACTTTCTGTGATTTCTCACCTTCTAAATGTGAATATCTTCTACTTTCTGTGATTTCTCACCTTCTAAATGTGAATATTTTCTACTTTCTGTGATTTCTTACCTTCTAAATGTGAATATTTTCTACTTTCTGTGATTTCTCACCTTCTAAATGTGAATCTCTTCTGCTTTCTGTGATTTCTCACATTCTAAATGTGAATATTTTCTACTTTC